>NC_057801.1:204355650-204640716 GCF_018294505.1 Triticum aestivum | reverse complement strand
CCCGCCGCCCGTCGCCGCCCACGTCGGATCCGGGCCGGCGCCGCCCGGATCCGGTCGGGACTCCCCTCCCCGGCCCTCCTTCCTCCTCTCCGGCGCCTCTCCGTCGAGCCGCGGCGCCGCCTCGGTTCGTGCGACGAACCCTAGATCTATCCGGTTGACCCCCGAAATCCTCTAAGTTATTTATTCTGCAGATTTTTTGTTGCATTTTCATCGCACCATAACTCTGTACTCGTGGCTCCGTTTTGGGCGTATAGCATACCGAATTGTTCGCCTCGACGAGTACATCATTTCATCTCATTGCATCATTTTCATTTGAGCTCATCTTGATGCCCGAAATGCTGTTAGAAGAGGGCTATGTGATGTTAGTTTTAGATTCTTATCAGATCATGCACTTTTGTCATTTTTGCCATGATTGATGGGTGCATCTTATGAACTTCAGCCCTACATGTGTTTTGAACTATGCCATGCCATCTTTACAGGGGTGTATGCCATGTATTTTTGTGATCTCTGTGGTGACTAGCACAAGCATGCAAACTAGGCTTCGTGATGTTGCTGATTTCAGCCCCTGTTCTGCTGTTATTTTTATGCCATGTAAACTTGATGCTACAGAGAAATCCATGCTTATTTTGAGATACTTCAGTAAGGATGTTTTGAACATATGGTTATGCTCTATCCATTCATGCCCTTGGTTGCAATTATGGAGTATCCTAGCATGTCATTTTCTTGCTCTACTTTTGCTATAAAATGTTTCCTGGCAAACTGTTTACATGATATTCAATTTTGCCAAGGTTGTTGTAGATGATCCTTCATGCTATGATCTTGTTCTTGCCATGTTTAGTTTCATAAACATGTATTCTTGCTGGTGCTATGCTTATCTTGTCATGCAATGACTTGTGGTGAGTGAATCAAGCTCGCGAAGATGCCTTCATAATTCTGTCAATGCCATGCCCTGTTTGCTGAATCTGTTAACGAAACTTGCTATGTTTACATGGGTGCCATCATTTCTTATGGTCCGTTTTGGCTCATGGTCAGTAAGGGACTTTTGTTATATGCTTTGAGTAGAATCATGCCATGCCTTGTCTTGCTATTATAAGTTCATGTAGCATGTTGGTTGCTTGCTCTGAAAATTGCTACCTGATGCTGTTTATGCCATGTCAAACCTGATATCTTTTGCACTTTTCCCATGCTTGTTTGAACCTGTTATGGTGTGATTTAGCCGTAGCTTAGTGTTCCTCTTTTGTCAAGCATCTCCTATAGATCACTGCCATATGCTTTGTTTTTATGTTGGGGTGCTATAGCATAGTTTCTTGATGTATTCTAAATGCTATCATGCTGTTAATTGCAGATTTGTGTCATTCTTGTTTTGCTTGCCATTTGCAAACCGTGCATCCGATTCCGGTGATCTTTATATCGATTTCAACCGAAATCATCTCATCTTTCCAGCGGCATACTTGGTTTGCCAAGTTGATGCCTTGTTCATCATCTTCCCTTCCGGAGCCCGCATTTGCATTGCATATCACATCTCGCATATCATGTCATGTGTTGCATCATGTTGCTTGTGCATTGCTCCATGTTTGATTGTGGTTCCATTGCTTGTGTTCTTGCTTTGGGTAGAGCTGGGAGATGATTACGTGCACGAGGAACCTGTTGAGTACCCTAAAGAGGATCAAGCCTTCGACAACTCTGAGAACTTTGCAGGCAAGATGACCACACCTTTGATATCACTTCTATCTTTGCTTTGCTAGTTGCTCGCTCTATCATTATGTTAACTCTACCTGCCTTTGTTTATCATGCCTCCCATATTGCCATGTCAAGCCTCTAACCATCCTGTCCTAGCAAACCGTTGTTTGGCTATGTCACCGCTTTCGCTCAGCCCCTCTTATAGCGTTGCTAGTTGCAGGTGAAGATGAAGTTTGTTCCTCATTGGAACATGGATACTTTGGGATATCACAATATCTCTTGTTTAATTAATGCACCTATATACTTGGTAAAGGGTTGAAGGCTCGGCCTTATGCCTGGTGTTTTGTTCCACTCTTGCCGCCCTAGTTTACGTCATACCGGTGTTATGTTCCTTGATTTTGCGTTCCTTACGTGGTTGGGTGATTTACGGGACCCCCTTGACAGTTCGCTTTGAATAAAACTCCTCCAGCAAGGCCCAACCTTGGTTTTACCATTTGCCATCCTTTTTCCCTTGGGTTTTCGCGAGCCCGAGGTTCATCTTTATTTACCCCCCCCCCCCCGGGCCAGTGCTCCTCCGAGTGTTGGTCCAAACTAGAGCCCTTTGTAGCGCCCCCTCAAGGAAACTTGAGGTCTGGTTTTAGTTGTACGGATTGCTCATCCGTTGTGCCCTGAGAACGAGATATGTGCAGCTCCTATCGGGATTTGTCGGCACAGTCGGGTGGTCTTGCTGGTCTTGTTTTACCATTGTCGAAATGTCTTGCGAACCAGGATTCCGAGCCTGATCGGGTCTTCCCGGGAGAAGGTTTATCCTTCATTGACCGTGAGAGCTTATGATGGGCTAAGTTGGGACACCCCTGCGGGGTATTATCTTTCGAAAGCCGTGCCCGCAGTTATGAGGCAGATGGGAATTTTTTAATGTCCGGTTGTAGATAACTTGACACTTGACTTCATTAAAATGCATCAACCGTGTGTGTAGCCGTGATGGTCTCTTCTCGGCGGAGTCCGGGAAGTGAACACGGTTTGGGTTATGTTTGACGTAAGTAGTTCCAAGATCACTTCTTGATCGCTTCTAGCTTCTCGACCGATGTGTTGCTTCTCTTCTCGCTCTCACTTGCGTATGTTAGCCACCATATATGCTTAGTGCTTGTTGCAGTTCCACCATATTACCCTTTTCCTACCTACAAGCTTAAATAGTCTTGATCTCGCGGGTGTGAGATTGCTGAGTCCCCGTGGCTCACAGATTCTACCAAAACAGATGCAGGTGCCGAGGATACCAGCGCAAGTGGCGCAATCGAGCTCAAGTGGGAGTTTGACGAGGATCGTGGTCGTTACTATGTATCGTTTCCAGATGATCAGTAGCGGAGCCCAGTCGGGACGATCGGGGATCTAGCATTTGGGGTTGTCTTCTTTTCATTTGGATTTTGACCGTAGCCGGTCTATGAGTGTATTTGAATGATGTATGATCTAAATTATGTATTGTGTGAAGTGGCGATTGTAAGCCAACTCTCTTTATCCCATTCTTGTTCATTACATGGGATTGTGTGAAGATGACCCTTCTTGCGACAAAACCACCATGCGATTATGCCTCTAAGTCGTGCTTCGACACGTGGGAGATATAGCCACATCGTGGGTGTTTCAAGCAAGGCCTGCGTCACTACGACAACAAGAATATCAAGCCCCTCGCATTCCGCAAAGGGGACCTCGTGCTCCAGCTCGTGCAGTGGACAGCCAGCCAACACAAACTAGCCTCCCCATGGGAAGGTCCCTTCATCGTCAATAAGGTCGTGCGCGACAGAAACGCGTACTACCTCATCGACGCGAAGAAGCCGAACAAGCACAAGAGAGACGCCTCCGGCGAGGAGACGGAACACCCTTAGAATGCGGAGCTCCTCCGCCCATTTTACAGTTGAACGCATGTGTGTATGTATTGCTACCTTTTGGGAGTAATGAAAGCAACAGGTCCCCCGGACAACACTGGGGGCTACCTTCTTGGTTCTATAGTATCTCTTTTCTACATACTTAACCTTCTCCCGGTCGGCACGTGCTATGTCTCGAGCTTGCGTTGGTTTTCCCTGAAGAGGAAGGGGTGATGCAGCACAGTAGCGTAAGTATTTCCCTCAGTTTTTGAGAACCAAGGTATCAATCCAGTAGGAGGTCACGCGCAAGTCCCTCGTACCTGCACAAAACGATAGCAACTCGCAACCAATGCTTAGGGGTTGTCAATCCCTTCACGGTCACTTACAAGAGTGAGATCTGATAGAGATAATATTTTTGGTATTTTTGATACATAGATGCAAAGTAAAAAGTAAAAGGCAAAGTAAAAACAAAGCAAGTAAATAAAGTGATATAGATTGATATGATGAGAATAGACCCGGGGGCCATAGGTTTCACTAGTGGCTTCTCTTAAGAGCATAAGTATTCTATGGTGGGTGAACAAATTACTGTTGAGCAATTGACAGAATTGAGCATAGTTATGAGTATATCTAGGCAACGATGATGTATATAGGCATCACGTCCGTGACAAGTAGATCGAAACGATTCTGCATCTGCTACTATTACTCCACCCATCTACCGCTATCCAGCATGCATCTAGAGTATTAAGTTAAAAACAGAGTAACGCTTTAAGCAAGATGACATGATGTAGAGGGATAAATTCATGCAATATGATAAAAACCCCATCTTGTTATCCTCGATGGCAACAATACAATACGTGCCTTGCAACTCTTTCTGTCACTAAGTAAGGACACCGCAAGATTGAACCCGAAGCCATGCACTTCTCCCATTGCAAGAACTACCAATCTAGTTGGCCAAACCAAACGGATAATTCGAAGAGACTTGCAAAGATAACTCAATCATACATAAAAGAATTCAGAGAAGAATCAAATATTTTCCATAGATAATACTGGATCATAAACCCACAATTCATCGGTCTCAACAAACACACTTCAAAAATAAGATTACATCGAATAGATCTCCACGAGAGAGGGGGAGAACATTGTATTGAGATCCAAAAAGAGAGAAGAAGCCATCTAGCTACTAGCTATGGACCCGAAGGTCTGAAGTAAACTACTCACACTTCATCGGAGGGGCTATGGTGATGATGTAGAAGCCCTCCGTGGTGGATGCCCCCTCCGGCGGAGCTCCGGAACAGGCCCCAAGATGGGATCTCGTGGATACAGAAGGTTGCAGCGGTGGAATTAGGTTTTTGGCTCCGTGTCTGGTCTATTGGGGGTACGTATGTATATATAGGAGGAAGGAGTACGTTGGTGGAGCTTCGACGGGCCCACGAGGCAGGGGGGCGTGCCCAGGGGGAAGGGCGCGCCCTCCACCCTCGTGACCGCCTCGTGGCTTTCTTGACGGAGGGTCCAAGTCTCCTGGGTCTTATCTGATGAGAAAATCACGTTCCCGAAGGTTTCATTCCGTTTGGACTCCGTTTGATATTCTGTTTCTTCGAAATACTGAAAAAGGCAAAAAACAGCAATTCTGGGCTGGGCCTCCGGTTAATAGGTTAGTCCCAAAAATAATATAAAAGTGGAAAATAAAGCCCATTATAGTCCAAAACAATAGGTAAAGTAGCATGGAGCAATCAAAAATTAGAGATACGTTGGAGACGTATCAAGCATCCCCAAGCTTAATTCCTGCTCGTCCTCGAGTAGGTAAATGATAAAAAGAGAATTTTTGATGCGGAGTGATACTTTGGCATAATTTCAATGTAAATCTTCTTAATCACGGTATGAATATTCAGATCCGAAAGATTCAAGACAAAAGTTCATATTGACACAAAAATAATAATACTTCAAGCATACTAATCAAAGCAATCATGTCTTCTCAAAATATCATGGCAAAAGAAAGTTCATCGCTACAAAATCATATAGTTAGGCTATGCTTCATTTTCGTCACACAAAGATGTTCCCAACTTCTATACCCCCGATGACAAGCCAAGCAATTGTTTCATACTTAAATAATCTCAAACTTTTTCAACCTTCATGCAATACATGAGCGTGAGCCATGGATATAGCACTATGGGTGGAATAGAATATGATGATGGGGATTGTGTGGAGAAGACAAAAAAGGAGAAGGTCTCACATCAACGAGGCTAATCAATGAGCTATGGAGATGCCCATCGATTGATGTTAATGCAAGGAGTAGGGATTGCCATGCAACGGATGCACTAGAGCTATGAATGCTCAACAAAAGAAAACTAGTGGCTGTGCATCCAACTTGCTTGCTCACGAAGACCTAGGGCATTTGAGGAAGCCCATCATAGGAATATACAAGCCAAGTTCTATAATGAAAAATTCCCACTAGTATGAACAAGACAACTTAAGAGACTCATTATATGAAAAACATGGTGCTACTTTGAAGCACAATATATGAGACTCACTACATGAAGAACAAGGTGCTACTTTGAAGCACAAATGTGGAAAAGAGATAGTAGCATTGCCCCTTTTTTTGGGCCTTTTTTGGCCTTTTTTTATTTGGGCAATGCTCTAATAATGATGATCATCACACTTTCATTACAACATATGAATTACAACTCGAAACTAGAACAAGATATGACTCTATATGAATGCCTCCGGCGGTGTACCAGGATGGTGCAATGAATCAAGAGTGACATGTATGAAAAATAATGCATGGTGGATTTGCCACAAATACGATGTCAACTACAATATCATGCAATGGCAATATGACAAAAATAATGCATGTCACGATGATGATGGTGGAAGTTGCATGGCAATATATCTCGGAATGGCTATGGAAATGCCATGATAGCTAGGTATGGTGGCTGTTTTGAGGAAGGTATAAGGAGGTTTATGTGTGATAGAGCGTATCGTATCACGGGGTTTGGATGCACCAGCGAAGTTTGCACCAACTCTCAAGGTGAGAAAGGGCAATGCACGGTACCGAAGAGGCTAGCAATGGCGGAAAGGTGAGAGTGCGTATAATCCATGGACTCAACATTAGTCAAAAGAACTCATATACTTATTGCAAAAATTTAGAAGTCATCAAAAATCAAGTACTACACGCATGATCCTAGGGGGATAGATTGGTAGGAAAAGACCATCGCTCGTCCCCGACCGCCACTCATAAGGATGCACAAGCTAGGTACACTTCATGTTTCAAATTTGTTACACAACTTTAACCATACGTGCATGCTACGGGATTTGCAAACTTCAACACAAGTATTTCTCAAATTCATAATCACCCAACTAGCACGACTATGATATTATCACCTCCATATCTCAAAACAATTATCAAGCGTCAAACTTATCTTAGTATTCAACGCACTCAAAAGAAAGTTTCACATATCTTGAATACCAAGTATATTTAACATTAAGCAAATTACCATGCTATTAACGACTCTCAAAATAATCTAAGTGAAGCATGAGAGATCAAGTTTCTTTAAAACAAATCCACCACCATGCTCAAAAAAATCTAAGTGAAGCACTAGAGCAAAAATTATCACGCTCAAAAAGATATAAGTGAAGCACTATGAGCAAAACTATCAAGCTCAAAAGATATAAGTGAAGCACATAGAGTATTCTAACAATTTTCAATTCATGTATGGCTCTCTCAAAAGGTGTGTACAGCAAGGATGATTGTGGTAAACTAACAAGCAAAGACACAAATAATACAAGACGCTCCAAGCAAAACACATATCATGTTGGTGAATAAAAATATAGCTCCAAGTAAATTACCGATGGAAGTGGACGAAAGAGGGGATGCCTTCCGGGGCATCCCCAAGATTTGAATTTTTGGTGTCCTCGGATTATCTTGGGGGTGCCATGGGCATCCCCAATCTTAGGCTCTTGCCACTCCTTGTTCCATAATCCATCAAAAAGAATTCACCCAAAACTTGAAAACTTCACAACACAAAACTCAACAGAAATCTCGTGAGCTCCGTTAGAGAAAGAAAACAAAAGACTACTTCAAGGTACTGTAATGAACTCACTCTTTATTTAAATTGGTGTTAAACCTACTGTATTCCAACTTCTCTATGGTTTATAAACTAATTTACTAGCCATAGATTCATCAAAATAAGCAAACAACACACGAAAAACAGAATCTGTCAAAAACAGAACAGTCTGTAGTAATCTGTAACTAACTCAAACTTCTGGAACTCTAAAAATTCTACAAAAATATGAAGTCCTGGACAATTTGTTTATTGATCAGCAGCAAAAAGAATCAACGCAAAATCGCTCTCCAGTAAAAAGATGCAGCTAATCTCGTGAGCGCTAAAGTTTCTGTTTTTCAGCAGAATCGAATCAACTATCATCGTAGGTTATCCTATAGGTCCTACTTGGCACAAACACTAATTAAAACATAAAACCACACCCAAACAGAAGGTAGATGGATTATTTATTCCTAAACAGAAGCAAAAACAAAAAACACAAAATAAAATTGGGTTGCCTCCCAACAAGCGCTATCGTTTAATGCCCCTAGCTAGGCATAAAAGCAAGGATTGATCTAGGTGTTGCCATCTTTGGTAGGCAATCCATAAGTGGCTCTCATGATAGATTCATATGGTAATTTTATTTTCTTTCTAGGGAAGTGTTCCATACCCTTCTTTGAGGTAAATTGGAATCTAATATTCCCTTCCTTCATATCAATAATTGCACCAATCGTTCTAAGGAAGGGCCTACCAAGAATGATAGGACATGAAGGATTGCAATCTATATAAAGAACGATAAAATCTACGGGCACATAATTCCTATTTGCAACAATAAGAACATCATTAATTCTTCCCATAGGCTTTTTAATAGTGGAATCCGCAAGATGCAAGTTTAGAGAGCAATCATCAAAATCACGGAAATCTAGCAAATCACATAAAGTTTTGGGAATGGTAGAAACACTAGCACCCAAATCACATAAAGCATGAAACTCATAATCTTTAATTTTAATTTTAATGGTAGGTTCCCACTCATCATGGAGTTTTCTAGGGATAGAAACTTTCAACTCAAGCTTTTCTTCATAAGATTGCATCAACGCATCAACAATGTGCTCGGTAAAGGCCTTATTTTGACTATAAGCATGAGGAGAATTTAACACAGATTGCAACAAGGAAATACAATCAATCAAAGATCAATTTTCATAATTAAATTCCTTGAGATCCAAAATAGCGGGTTTAGCAACATCACGGTTTTTATTTATTTCAATCCCACTTTCATCAATTTCATCATCAAGATCTAAAAACTCAGAATTCTTAGAACGCCTTCTAGGTAAAGGAAGATCATATTCAGATTCATCAAGATTCATATTGCAAAACAAGGATTTAATGGGGGACACATCAATAACTTTTAGATCTTCATCTTGATTTTCATAGGGATTAGAAGAACACGCTTTAATAAAGGCATCTTTGGAAGCACGCATCCTAGCGGTTCTTTCTTTGCACTCATCAATGGAAATTCTCATAGCTTTGAGAGACTCATTGATATCATGCTTAGGAGGAATAGATCTAAGCTTTAAAGAATCAATTTCAAGAGAAATTCTATCAACATTCCTAGCCAAATCATCAACTTTAAGCAGTTTCTCTTCAAGCAAAGCATTAAAATTCTTTTGTGAATTCATAAACTCTTTAACACTACTCTCAAATTCAGAGGGCATCTTACTAAAATTTCCATAAGAGTTGTTGTAGGAATTTCCATAATTATTAGAAGGATTACTAGGATAAGGCCTAGGATTAAAATTCCCTCTATAAGTGTTGTTTCCAAAACTATTCCTACCAACAAAATTCACATCCATAGATTCATTATTATTCTCAAGCAAAGTAGATAAAGGCATATCATTGGGATCAAGAGGAGTATTTGTAGGAGCAAACATCTTCATAAGTTCATCCATCTTTTCACTCAAAACATTGATTTCTTCTATAGCATGCACTTTTTTACTAGAAGATCTTTCGGTGTGCCATTGAGAATAATTAGACATAATATTATCAAGCAATTTGGTAGCATCCCCTAATGTAATTTCCATAAAAGTGCCTCCCGCGGCTGAATCTAAAAGATTTCTAGAAGCAAAATTCAATCCGGCATAAAAAATTTGTAGGATCGTCCATAAATTCAAACCATGAGTAGGACAATTGCGAAGCATCAATTTCATTCTTTCCCAAGATTGGGCAACATGCTCATGATCAAGTTGTTTAAAATTCATAATATCGTTCCTAAGAGTGATGATCTTAGCGGGAGGAAAATACTTAGAGATAAAAGCATCTTTGCACTTGTTCCAAGAATCAATACTATTTTTAGGCAAAGACGAAAACCAAATTTCAGCACGTTCTCTAAGTGAAAACGGAAATAACTTTAATTTGACAATATTGTTATCCGTATCTTTCTTCTTTTGCATATCACACAAATCAATAAAATTGTTTAGATGGGTAGCGGCATCTTCACTAGGAAGGCCGGCGAATTGATCTTTCATAACAAGATTCAGCAAAACGGTATTGATTTCACAAGACTCATCATTATTAAGAGGAGCAATCGGAGTACTAAGGAAATCATTATTATTGGTATTCGAGAAATCACACAATTTGGTATTATCTTGCGCCATGGCAACAAGTAATCCAACACACAAGCAAACAAAAGGACGAGGAAAAGGCAACGGAAAGAGAGGGGGAGATTGGGAAAGAGAGGGCAAATAAAACGGCAAGGGTGAAGTGGGGGAGAGGAAAACGAGAGGCAAATGGCAAATAATGTAATGCGAACGATAGGGATTGTGATGGGTACTTGGTATGTTGACTTTTGCGTAAGCCTCCCCGGCAACGGCGCCAGAAATCCTTCTTGGTACGTCTCAAGCTTGCGTTGGTTTTCCCTGAAGAGGAAGGGGTGATGCAGCACAGTAGCGTAAGTATTTCCCTTAGTTTTTGAGAACCAAGGTATCAATCCAGTAGGTCACGCGCAAGTCCCTCATACCTGCACAAAACGATAGCAACTCGCAACCAATGCTTAGGGGTTGTCAATCCCTTCACGTCACTTACGTGAGTGAGATCTGATAGAGATAATATTTTTGGTATTTTTGATAGATAGATGCAAAGTAAAAGGTAAAAGGCAAAGTAAAAACAAAGCAACTAAATAAAGTGATATAGATTGATATGATGAGAATAGACCCGGGGGCCATAGGTTTCACTAGTGGCCTCTCTCAAGAGCATAAGTACTCTACAGTGGGTGAACAAATTACTGTTGAGCAATTGACAGAATTGAGCATAGTTATGAGTATATCTAGGCAATGATAATGTATATAGGCATCACGTCCGTGACAAGTAGATCGAAACGATTCTGCATCTACTACTATTACTCCACCCATCGACCGCTATCCAGCATGCATCTAGAGTATTAAGTTAAAAACAGAGTAACGCTTTAAGCAAGATGACATGATGTAGAGGGATAAATTCATGCAATATGATATAAAAAACCATCTTGTTATCCCCGGTGGCAACAATACAATACATGCCTTGCAACTCTTTCTGTCACTGAGTAAGGACACCGCAAGATTGAACCCAAAGCCATGCACTTCTCCCATTGCAAGAACTACCAATCTAGTTGGCCAAACCAAACGGATAATTCGAAGAGACTTGCAAAGATAACTCAATCATACATAAAAGAATTCAGAGAAGAATCAAATATTTTCCATAGATAATACTGGATCATAAACCCTCAACTCATCGGTCTCAATAAACACGCCGCAAAAAGAAGATTACATCGAATATATCTCCACAAGAGAGGGGGAGAACATTGTATTGAGATCCAAAAAGAGAGAAGAAGCCATCTAGCTACTAGCTATGGACCCGAAGGTCTGAAGTAAACTACTCACACTTCATCGGAGGGGCTATGGTGATGATCTAGAAGCCCTCTGTGGTGCCCCTCCGGCGGAGCTCCGGAACAGGCCCCAAGAAGGGACCTCGTGGATACAGAAGGTTGCGGCGGTGGAATTAGGTTTTTGGCTCCGTGTCTGGTCTATTGGGGATACGTTGGTATATATAGGAGGAAGGAGTACGTCGGTGGAGCTTCGAGGTGCCCACGAGGCAGGGGGCGCGCCCGGGGGGGAGGGCGCGCCCTCCACCCTCGTGACCGCCTCGTGGCTTTCTTGACGGAGGGTCCAAGTCTCCTGGGTCTTATCTGATGAGAAAATAACGTTCCCGAAGGTTTCATTCCGTTTGGACTCCGTTTGATATTCTGTTTCTTCGAAATACTGAAAAAGGCCAAAAAACAGCAATTCTGGGTTGGGCCTCCGGTTAATAGGTTAGTCCCAAAAATAATATGAAAGTGGAAATTAAAGCCCATTATAGTCCAAAACAATAGATAAAGTAGCATGGAGCAATCAAAAATTATAGATACGTTGGAGACGTATCAGCACGTTCGGCTCGGGGGCTCAGGGGTCGCCGGCTAGCCTGCGCCCCACTCTTTCCTTAGTCGAACTCGTAGCATGCACAACACCAAAGCCCTCTCTTCGCCTCAAGCCATAGATTGTCACCCGGTTGTCCGGCTGGCAAAAGCCAAAGGCTAGAAGCATCCTCATTTGAAAAGAGGCTAAGGAAGGGCGTCCGGCTTGGTCAACCCGGCCACCTCTCTTTGTTCTCTTAAAACCTGTTCGACGCATGACCAGTTGCGCTCTAGCCGGCTTCGCCGCCTGCAACCATCCGACCTAGTGGTTGTTTATCTTGCGCTCAACCTCCTGAAAAAGTCTAAGTATTGTATGCTTCCTCCCAAGTCCGAATGCATGTCCCAGCCAAAGACCGGCTCCCGGCTGTCCAGCTGACGTGGAGGAAGTTGATGCGGCTTGAAGTACGTCGGTATTTACCCAAAGAAGAAGGGATGATGCAGCACAACTACAGTAGGTATTTCCCTCAGTGATGAGACCAAGGTTATCAAACTAGTAGGAGAACCACGCAACACTATGTGAACAGCACATGCACACAAATAACAAATACTCGCAACCCGACATATTAAAGGGGTTGTCAATCCCTTTCGGGTAACGGTGCCAGAAATTGGCAAGTAGTAGGGATAAAAATTATGATAGATTGATAAATGTAAATAAAAGCAAATAAAATTCAATGAGGTATTTTTGGGTTTGTGGAAATATAAATCTAAAAATAAAAGCAAATAAAAATAGATCACGAATGCAAATATAATAAAGAAGAGACCCGGGGGCCGTAGATTTCACTAGTGGCTTCTCTCGAGAAAAATAGCATACGGTGGGTAAAAAAATACTGTTGGGAAATTGATACAACTTCAAATAATCATGATGATATCCAGGCAATGATCATTATATAGGCATCATGTCCAAGATTAGTAGACTGACTCCTGCCTGCATCT
The DNA here is from genome assembly GCF_018294505.1 of Triticum aestivum. NCBI lineage: Eukaryota > Viridiplantae > Streptophyta > Magnoliopsida > Poales > Poaceae > Triticum > Triticum aestivum. The sequence goes on along the minus strand of NC_057801.1, from coordinate 204,627,730 downwards.
ACTACTATTACTCCACACATCTACTGCTATCCAGCATGCATCTAGTGTATTAAGTTCATGGAGAAACGGAGTAATGCAATAAGAACGATAACATGATGTAGACAAGATCTATTTATGTAGAAATAGACCCCCGTGTTGTTATACTTAATAGCAACGATACATATGTGTCGGTTCCCCTTCTGTCACTAGGATCAAGCACCGTAAGATTGAACCCATCACAAAGCACCTCTTCCCATGGAAAGAAAAATCAATCTAGTTGGCCTAACTAAACCAAGGATTCGAAGAAGAAATACGAGGCAATAAGTAATATGCATATAAAGATCAAAGAAGAGTCAAATAACTTTCATGGATAAAAACATAGATCTGATCATAAACTCAAAGTTCATCGGATCCCAACAAACACACCACAAAAAGAATTACATCAAATAGATCTCCAAGAGACCATTGTAATCAAAAGAGAGAGAGGAAGCCATCTAGCTACTAACAATGGACCCGTAGGTCTACAATGAACTACTCACGCATCATCAGAGAGGCACCAATGAGGATGATGAACCCCTCCGTGATGATGTCTAGATTGGATCTTGTGGTTCCAGAACTTGTGGTGGCTGGAATTGATTTCCGTCGACTCTCCTAGGGTTTCTGGAATATTTGGGTATTTATAGAGCAAAGAGGTGGTGCGGGAGGCCACCGAGGTGGGCACAACCCACCTAGGCGCGCCTGGCCCCCCAGGCCCGCCCTAGTGGGTTGTGCTCCCCTCGGAGCTCCCGTCGGGTACTTTCTTGGACCAACAGGAGTCTTTTGGTCCAGAAAAAATTCACAAAAAGTTATGCTGCATTTGGACTGTGTTTGATATTGATTTCCTGCGACGTAAAAAACAAGCAGAAAACAGCAACTGGCACCTGGCACTATGTCAATAGGTTAATCCGAAAAATGAAATAAAATGATTGTAAAACATCCGAGAATGATAATATAATAGCATGGAACAATAAAAAATTATAGATATGTTGGATATGTATCAGCATCCCCAAGCTTAATTCTTGCTCGTCCTCGAGTAGGTAAATGATAAAAACAAATTTTTTGATGTGGAATGCTGCCTAACATGTTCGTCACTCATTTTTTTCTTTGTAGCATGGACTTTTGGAATTTTATGTGGTTCAAAGCAATAGTCTAGTTTTGACATGAGGATTTCAATACTCAAGCATATCAAAAAGCAACCATGTCTTTCAAAATATCAACACTAAAGCAAGTTATCCCCAGCCCATTATGCTCAATCATTGATCCATTCATGAAACACACTCACATATTAGCTACACCCAATGCTCAAGTACGATCATAGTGCCCCTTAGTTGGTGCTTTATAAGAGAAGACGGAGACTCAAATAAAAATAAAATTGCATAAAGTAAATAGAAAGGCCCTTCGCAGACGGAAGTAGGGATTTGTAGAGGTGCCAGAGCTCAAAGCGAAAAAGATAGATATAAAAACATTTTGGGTCGCATGCTTTTCCTGTCAACGAAAACGATCGAGTGGTTTCCAATACTTTCCATCCTAGATATATCATAGGTGGTTCCCAAACAGAAAATAAAGTTTATTCCTTTTCCACCATACTTTCACTTTCCATTACTAACCGTATCCACGGGTGCCTTCCATACCAACACTTTCCAAGGAATTTAATATTTGACAACATAAAGTAAATTCATTTTTCATTTCGGGACTAGGCATCCCTAATACCTTTGTCGTACTCTCGTGCAATGACAAGTGAATAAACACTCATCTTGAGAATAACACATCTAGCATGGAAATATATCAGGCACCCCCTACTATTTCATGAGCGGTATGAGCACACAAAAGAGAAATTTATTTTGAAAATTAGAGATGGCACATACAAATTTTCTTAGAACGGCAAAAGAATACCACATATAGGTAGGTATAGTGGACTCATGTGGCAAAAACTGGTTTAAAGGATTTTGGATGCACAGGTAGTGATCATCCTTAGTGCAAATGAAGGCTAGCAAAAGATTGAGAAGCATCCAACCAAGAAACGAGAAATCTCATAAGCAAGCATTAAGCATAACTAACACCGAATAGTGCACCACAAGTAGGATGTAATATCATTGCATAACTATTGACTTTCGTGCTTGCATAGGGAATCACAAACCTTAACACCTTACTAAAGCATAATTACTCATCAACATGACTCACATATCACTATCATCATATCTCAAAACTATTACAAAGAATCAAGTTTACTTTGTCCAATGATCTTCATGAAAGTTTTTATTATATCCTCCTTGGATATCTATCACTTTGGAACTAGTTTCAGATGTTGCTTTTAAAAAGCTCAAACAAATATAAGTGAAGGACATGAGAATCATATTTCTTTCTCTCAAAATAACTTAAGTGAAGCAAGAGAGAATTTCTTAAAAAAAATCTAACTCTCAAATAAATCTAAGTGAAGCATGAGTGCATTTCTTCAAAAATACTAAAGCACACTATGCTCAAAAAGATATAAGTGAAGCATTAGAGCAATTCCATAGCTCATAAAGATTTAAGTGAAGCATAGAGAGAAATTCTAACAAGTCATAGCATAATTTTGGCTCTCTCAAATAGGTGTGTCCAGCAAGGATTCATGACTAAAAACAAAAAGCAAAACAAGCAAAGACTCAAAACATACAAGACGCTCCAAGCAAAACTCATAATATGTGATGAATAAAAATATAGTTTCAAGTAAAATACAGATGGTTGTTAGAAGAAAGAGGGGATGCCACTCGAGGGCATCCCCAAGCTTAGTTGCTTGATACTTCTTGAATATTATCTTGGGGTGCCTCGGGCATCCCCAAGCTTAGCCTTTTGCTAATCCTTATTCCTTCATCCATCGCGATCTCACCCAAAACTTGAAAACTTTAATCACACAAAACTCAACAGAACCTTCGTGAGATCCGTTAGTATAAGAAAGCAAATCACTACTTTAACTATTGTTGCAAACCCATTCGTATTTTATTTTTGCATTATATCTACTATATTCCAACTTTTCTATGGCAAAAACTCTTCAAAGTAGACCATAGAAACATCAAAAAAAGCACACAACGCAAAGAAAACAGAATTTGTCAAAAACAGAACAGTCTGTAGCAATCTGGATATTTCGAATACTTCTATAACTCCAACAATTCTGAAAAATTAGGAAAATGTGAGAAATTTGTATATCAATCTTATGTAGAAAATTCAGAATTTTTGGTCACTTCTATGATTTTTAACAAATATTTTACTGGATGCAAAAGTTTCTGTTTTTCAGCAAGATCAAATCAACTATCACCCAACACTATTTAAAACCACAAAACACATCTAAACAGAGGCATAATTGGGTATTTCATTGAAAACAACAAGAAAACCAAAAAGCATAAAGATACAAGTTGGGTGCTCCCAACGAGCGCTATAATTTTACGCCCCTAGCTAGGCATAATGCAAAGGTTCAAGTATTGTCATCTTTATTTATATTTTCCTTGGAGGTGTTTTCCTCAGGAGGTTTTGCAAAAACAACATAAAACATCTTATCCATAGATACTTTAGCACTATCTAGTTGCTTATCATCATAACCCCTTTGATTTCCGGCAACAATCCAAGAATAGTGTTGATTAACATCATTGAAAATTTGTTGGATTATATCTAAAACAGGGACTTCCTTCTTAAGATTCTCATCAAAGATTTTATTATACCCAAGCAAATGTCTTAGCACATAATCAATCTTATAAAGAATTCCATCTATCACAAGTTTTCACGATTGATACCATAGAAATAAAAAAATTCCCTTGCTTCCCATACTATGTAATCAAATTCATTCATAAGAACAAGGGTGGACAACTTTTTAGACTTGGGATTCTTTATAACGGGTAACTCAAAAAACAATCTTTGCAAGGTAGGATGGGTACAGATAAATTTATTTTCTAGTTTCAAAACTAGTGCTAAAATAGTTTCCGCATAAGATTTAGTTCTCTTAAGTATAGGAACATCTTCAAGACTTAAATTTCCAACACAATTGAAAAATTCTTGGATATGTTCTTTTCCTATAACATTCCCTTGCCCCAAAACAAATGTTTTAGCATCCAGATTGCTAGAACGTCCAATCTTAGGAGTTAGGCCATCATATGTTTCTGCCATACCAAAATCACTAATGATTGCAAGCAAAGAGATAGATCTGACGAGAAAACAATGAACGAAAAGAGGACGAATAAAACGGCAAATTTTTGTGAAGTGGGGGAGAGGAAAATGAGAGTCAAATGGCAAATAATGTAAATTGCAAGTAGATGAGATTTGTGATTAGGAATTTGATAGATGTTGATGATGTCTCCCCGACAATGGCGCCAGAAATTCCTTTTGATGCGGTTTGAACTACGTCGGTATTTCCCCAAAGAGGAAGGGGTGCTGCACCACAGCTACGGTTGGAATTTCCCTCAGTGATGAGACCAAGGTTATCAAACCATTAGGAGAACCATGCCACACTACGTGAATGGCACCTGCACATAAATAATAAACACTCGCAATCCGACGTACTAAAGGGGTTGTCAATCCCTTACGGGTAACGGCGCCAGAAATTCGCAAGTAGACGGGATTAAAATTGTGATAAATTGATAAATGCAAATAAAAGCAAATAAAATTCAGCGAGGTATTTTTTGGTTTTTGGAAATATAGATCTGAAAATAAAAGCAAATAAAAATAGATCGCAAAAGCAAATATGATAAAGAAGAGACCCAGGGGCCGTAGATTTCAATAGTGGCTTCTCTTGAGAAAAATAGCATACGGTGGGTAAACAAATTACAGTTGGGCAATTAATAGAACTTCAAATAATCATGATGATATCCAGGCAATGATCATTATATAGGGATCACGTCCAAGATTAGTAGACCGACTCCTACCTGCATCTACTACTATTACTCCACACATCGACCGCTATCCAGCATGCATCTAGTGTATTAAGTTCATGGAGAAACAGAGTAATGCAATAAGAACAACAACATGATGTATACAAGATCTATTTTTGTAGAAATAGACCCCATCTTGTTATCCTTAATAGCAACGATACATACATGTCGGTTCCCCTTGTGTCACTGGGATCAAGCACCGTAACATCGATCCCATCACAAAGCACCTCTTCCCATGATAAGAAAAATTGATCTAGTTGGCCTAACTAAACAAAAGATTCAATGAAGAAATATAATGTTATAAGTAATCATGCATATAAGAGATAAAATAAGACTCAAATAACTTTCATGGATAAAAATATAGATCTGATCATAAAGTCAAAGTTCATCGGATCCCAACAAACACACTCCAAAAAGAGTTACATCAAATAGATCTCCAAGGTACCATTGTATTGAGAATCAAAAGAGTGAGAGAGGAAGCCACCTAGCTACTAACTACGGACCCGTAGGTCTACAATGAACTACTCATGCATCATCGGAGAGGCACCAATGAGGATGATGAACCCCTTTGTGATGGTGTCTAGATTGGATCTGGTGGTTCTGGACCTTGCGGCATCTGGAATTGATTTTCGTCGACTCTCCTATTGTTTCTGGAATATTGGGGTATTTATAGAGCAAAGAGGCAGTGCGGGAGGCCACCGAGGTGCGCACAACCCACCTGGGCGCAGTTGGGCCCCCAGGCGTGCCTTGGTGGGTTGTGCTTCCCTTGGAGCTCCCTCAGGTACTTTCTTGGCCCAATAGGAGTCTTCTGGTCCAGAAAAAATCCACAAAAAGTTTCGCTGCATTTGGACTCCGTTTGATATTGATTTCCTGCGATGCAAAAATCAAGCAAAAAACAACAACTGGCACCTGGCACTATGTCAGTAGGTTAGTATGAAAAATGATATAAAATGATTGTAAAATTATTGTAAAACATCCAAGAATGATAATATAACAGCATGGAACAATAAAAAATTATAGATACGTTGGAGACGTATCAGAAGTCGGAAGAGAAAATGAACAAGATAAATAGTTTATGGCCGAAAGCAAAAGCGAGCCGCCAGCCGGCAACAGGCACACACAAATAGAAAGCATATGAATTTACATACAACAAAAGATCCGCGGTCAGGAGTTCATTACAATAAACCTACACGCTAGTGGGTGGACTTGCTAACTAACCAAAACTTCGAATGCAAGAAAACACAGGAAAGCTAAGAAGCCTATGAAGCGGCCTAGCTGGCATCGGTCCGTGATAGCTCCTCCATGGCGGCGCTTTCCATCCATGGCGGCTGCATCATCGTCCCCCTCGCCCCCCGTCTCGTTCGAGTTGCCCGCCGGGTCCTTGAGCGCCTAACCGAAGTTCTCGGCAGCGAGATCCATGTCGTCTTCCGCCTGCTCCGGCACAAACTCGTCATCGAAGCAAATGAAGCGAGGTAGCTGGCCTGCTTGGCGATCGGTGCGGACCATTGTGCCAAGTCATCCCCCGCCCGGCTCGCTGCACGACAGCTAGGCCTGGTCGACGCTCGGGTACCAGGACAACGCGAAGCGGAGCGCCATCTGACAGTGTCAAAACCGATAGATCTCATGGTAGGGGGTCCAGAACTGTGTGTCTGAGGATCAACGGTAACAAGGGACGATGGGGACACGATGTTTACCCAGGTTCGCGCCCTCTTAAAGGAGGTAAAACCCTACGTCCTGCTTGATTGTATTTGATGAGTACAGGGGTTACAAGAGTTGATCTACCTCGAGATCGTAATGGCTAAACCCTAGCCGTCTAGCCTATGATTATTCTGATAGCCTCTACGGACTAAACCCTCCGGTTTATATATACATCGGAGGGGCCTTGGGTTGTACAGAGTTGGTTTGCAGAGGAAGGAAATAATACATCTGGACACCAAAACTTTCCGTTCACGCATATAGGAGTCCTGCCCGGACACGGGGGATAATCTTCTACTCTATCTTCACGGCCCATTAGTCCGGCCCATATTGAATAGGACGGACATCCGAGGACCCCCTAATCCAGGACTCCCTCAGTAGCCCGTGAACCAGTCTTTGATGATGATTTGTTTGGCATGCGGATCATCTTCGGCATTGCAAGGCGGGTTCCTTCTCCTGAATATTTCAAGTTAACTTCCCGTATAAGGTAACTATGTCCGGCTCTGCACAATCAATACAACCCTTAGCCATAAAGGCAAGATGTCAAAATAAGAACAATGTCTTTTACTGACAACTTTTTCGGCAAAGCATCACACTTGACTCTTTAATATTTTGAACCGTTTTCACGCCTCCTGTTTCGTGTTTTGAGGCTTAGCCTCCATTGGCACATCTTGTCAAAACAGAGATCGTGCCCGCCCATTACGGGATTCTCATCAATGTGGTTTGGGTAACCCAACCGCGCCTTAGGCATGTTCTTGTTGGGAACAAGTGAGTTTTATGGCGTGAGAGGGGGACGTTAGATATTTTCACTGTCTATAAGAGGATAAAGGTTCCTCCTTTTTACCACGCCTTCTTATAGCTCCTGTCTTCCAACATCCAAGCTCTAGCGCCCACAACTTTGATCTTTCCCACCACCGTCACCCTCCCTAGCAATGGTTGGGTCCGGTTCCAAGGGCAAGTGGGAGGCCTCCTCCGTCACCGAGAAGGACATCAAGGATCTCCGGAGCGCGGGCTATCTGTCCGCGGACATCGCGCATAGGCTCCCTGACAAGGATCGGGTTATCCCCACTCCGGAGCCTGGTGAGAGGGTCGTGTTCATCCCCCATTTCGTTTGAGGGTTAGGGTTTCCCCTCCACCCCTTCGTCCAAGGCCTCATGTTCTACTATGGGCTAGATTTCCATGATCTAGCCCCAAATTCCTTCCTCCACATATCAGCGTTTATCATCATGTGTGAGGTTCTCCTCCGCATCCCCCCACACTTCAGCCTATGGCTCAAGGTCTTCAATCTGAAGCTGAAGGTGGTCGACGGTCAGCATGGGGATCGCGTCGGGGCTATGGTTAGAAAGCTCCCCAACGCTGTCTAGCCCAAAGGTGCATTTGTTGAGACTGTCAAGGTGTGGCAGCAGGAGTGGTTCTACATCACCGAACCCCGCGACACCAAGTGGGTGGCCACGTCCGACTTCAGATCCGGATGCCCCATGAGACTCACATCATAGACCACCAAGGGCCTTGATTGGGGGCCCCAACAGGAGGTGAAGATGCTACAGAAGCACATCTCCAATGTGTTAGGTACGAACACTTGTCTCACAAACGTGATTCAAGTGATGATCTTCCGCCGTGTCCTTCCTTGCCAACTCTGGGCCTCCCCCATGTGGGAGTTCAATCCGGAGGAGCCACGGACCTTGAAGCGCTTCTTCGGCACGACGCACAAGGATATATGGAAGCAGCTTTTCAAGGCTCAAAAAAGTTGGCCAATGAAGACCGAGGACATCGGACTTGACATCGAGAACCCGGCCTCAGCGGTAAGCATAGTCTTTCCGAAGACCTATCCAGTCAATACTTCAAATATAGTAAAGATTATATCGCCTACCTTCTGTACAAGGCTGGACGGCAAAGGCGGAGCAGATCAACTGTCCAGCACCGCTGCCTGAGAACCCAACCACACCCCACTAACGAAGATGTTGGCCCCGGCGCCATATCAGGCGCCAGAGAAGAAGGCCAATAAGAAGAAGGGCAAGGAGGCCAAGGGAGGCCCCTGCCACAAAGGTCCTTCGGACATAGTGTCCGGAGAGACCGAAGCCCTCTCTTCCCACGACGGAAACGAGGAAGAAGAGGAGGAGGAGGTGGAAAGCGACTCCCTCATAAGGGGAGGAAAAAGAAGAGGGCGGCCTCCGAAGACCTGAAGGGGAGGCGCCCAAAAGAGGGAAGGTGACCCTCCCGGATAGTTCAGACTCAGATTCTGAACTAGTCCCCAAGAGACCTCCCAGGGTGAAGCCCCTGGCCGAATCATAATTATTCAGAAACTTACTTGTTTATCTTTGGTCTTCCTACTTTCATTATATAAGTTATTTTGTCATTTGCCTTTTAGCCATGCCCGTGAACTCCTGCAAACTCCATTATCAGAGGGGAACTCTCTACCACCCGAAATGGCAGAGAGTGAGACACCGCTGCGAGCCTCCTTGCCCATCACCATGGTGGACACCGATGTGTCGTCCTGAAGGACCTCTCCTTACCGAGGGGGGAGAGCGAGGCCGTCGAGAAGGTGCCCGAGGTTAATACCTCAGTCGCCGAAGAGCTAGGGAGGCGACCCCTATGACAACCAACAGCGAGGAGCCCCAACAATCCGGGCCTCGGCCGAACACCATTCCGGAGACCAACGTGGCTCCGGGATCGGATAAGCATCCCCCTTCGAAAGAGGGGGGAGGAGCATCAGCTCCATCTAAGGCTCTGGAGGAAGCACTGCGGCGTGCTTCCATCGTGGCGAAGCACCGCACCCTGATCACTACTAGGGAAAACCCTAGTAGTAGCGCTTGAAATATGCGTAGCAGTAGCGCTGGGTCCAGCGCTACAGCTAACTTGTAGTAGTAGCATTGGTATGGGCAGCGCTACTGGTAAGTATTGTTAGCAGTAGCGCTTCCTGGACCAACGCTACTGATAACTATCTATAGTGCTTGTTCAGATGATGCCTGCTGCTAAGCCAGCGCTTCTAGTAGGTGCTTTCCGGCGCTACTGCTAATATTCCTGCTTTCACAGATTTGCACCACTCTACGTATTTGTGATGTATTTATACAGGCTCTATACAATAGTTTCATCACATCATACTAAACATACACTATTCTCACATATCATAGACATACAGTAGTCTCGTCATACCATCATCATCATCATCATCATCATTCAACACAAATATCATCACACCTCGAAAATAGCGATACACAAGTGCGATCATGTCATGTCTCAAATAAGTGCAACTGCATTGTCATGGAACACACACAAGTTTCATCATGTCTATCTAAACCATGATGTAGAAGATAAGAGCGATCAGCATGAGCAAGAGCGCGACTATGTAGTACTGGCGGTCCCGCCCCTGCTCATGCTGGAGTGTCCACCTCAAGTAACTACTTTCCGCTTCGGCTCTGGTGTCGAACCCTCTGTGGCTAGCACCCGGGTACCTGTGTACCTGGGCCTAAGCGGCTGGCCAGTGGTCGTAGACTCCTGGAACCCTCCCAACGTACACGGCATAGTAGTCCTTCGCCATCTCTGATCTATGTACCTGCATCGTGAGTTGATGAATTGAATGATAATATGCAACATAATGTACTTAAGAAAACAAAGAGGCATCATTAGCAAAATAAAAGCAACCAATATCATAAATGACAAAGTTCCTCATACCCAAACTAACTAATTGGAGCGATCTACGCTAGTTCAGGACCACAGTTTAGTTACATCGCATAGTTTCGTCGTGCATAAATTCAAAGTTTTTCCATAGAAACACAGTAATGACACATTGTCATCGAAAATCAGTCCTCCATCTCGGTGGTCCAATCTTCATAGTCAGGGAGCAAGCACCCGAGCTTCATGAAATGATTTAGGTCCACATGCTAAGCGACTAGCAGTTCTCGGACATTAGCCCGCATGATTGGCCCATGGTAGACCATCCCTATTGGTTCGAGGACCTGCTTCATGATCACTTGGGCAAGTTCACACTATACATGATAAAACTCAGCTCGGATTCGATGATCCAGTGTCGTTCCTATGCTTGTGGCCCAACTGACAATCTCAACATCTTTGGTAGTAGGTGACATGCGAAGGGGTTGATTATCCCTTCTGTACTTGATCAGGTGATGCATGAGGTAGAATCCATCATCCCTACTGGTGTGCGGTTGCTGGATGCAGCAGAAGTTGGTCTTATGGTGGAAAACCAACCCGGACTTCCTTTGCCTTTTCACCTTGATATATCCACCAGACAGGCTGAAGCTTATCAGGGCACTATCGAGAACACTCTTTATGTGTGTGTAATCCTTTTTCTTGATGTTCTTCGATGATTCCAAGTACAGAGCATGGGAGTATTCTAGGGACAGAATAGTGAGCATGGTGCCACCCCCATTGCGCAAATTAAGTACACCTCAAATTAGCCTCCATGCTTGCAAAGGAATGATTAACACTTATGAAAGGATATGCACGGATGACTTACATGGGATGATAAGGCATGAGAATCACTTCCTTGTCCTTATTAGCGATCATGAATTCGTCGAGGTACTTGCTTGCATAGTCACGGTGCTCTTTGCAAACTGCCAAGAAGCTCTCATGCATATAGTACGGGTCCATGACGCAGATATATTTTATGTTCTCGATCCTGATGAAGTAGTTGAGATCCAGTGCATACATGCGGATGAACTAGAAATCCAGCTTGGTCATGTGGAACATGTTGTAGATGTACTCAAATCGCAGGATGAATTGATTCACGGGCCAGTTCTCCATGTACAACTTCCCACCCGGCACCGGAGCCACGTAAAGCGGGTATGCTGGTTCTTTCGCGATCAGAAGGCTTTTCTCTCTGGCCAGCACATCTTCATCGAGTCTCTTTAGATCATTGGTCAGTATGTGCTCTAGCACTTTGGCACGTAGGATCGGCTCACCGGCGACATGGAAATGCGTCTTACCTTCGACAAGTATTCTATCTACCATCCAGGGCTTCAGAGGCGGCTGGCTGCTTGAAGCACCTCTGGTGCCTTTAGGGCCTTTCTTGTCCGGTCTCCTCCTTTGCTTCTTGGTGGGTGGTGGTAGTGATCCCACCATACCTTCCCTCACCACCACCCCCAGTGTCTTCGGGCTAATCAGTGGATGGCCCTCGGGGGGTTGCTGGGTATAGGTGGCATCTGGAGGCGTCTCCTGTGAGGATCGCTTGAAATGAGACATTTTGCATTCCGCCTTAGGACGTTCCGGCTCCTTCAAATCAGGCAGCATCAAGTCATCATCTCCATGCTCATAGCCCGAGTCTTCGCCGTCCTAAGCCATCAATCCTCCATCATCCTCCATGTCATCATCAACATTTTCTTCTTCGACAGCAGGGGCGACATGAGCTGGCACTAATGGAGGCTCTCCCTCATGTCGTACGCTACCACCTGCCACGACAGGTGCAGGTAATTTGGTAGGTGGGGTGGTGTTCATAACTTCTTGAGAAGGTGGCATTGGCGTGATACTAGGCGCCTCGAGATGAATAAGAGACTTCAGACAAGGTAAGAACTAGGTCTTGCATGCGCCAATCATCTTAGGGGTTTCGTCAGCATCAACTAGTACCGGAGGAGGCAAATCCTCGAAGCCCGCTAAGACACTGGCCATGTTAACCTTGAAGACACCATCGGGCATCTCTCGTTTGTGGAACATGTGGTCCTTCGGCTTCACGATCGTTGCCTTTCCCACAACCACCTTATGGCCCTTGATGTCGTAGAGTAGGGTGCACGGGGTGTCGTCGGCCTACGAAGGAGACATGTCTGCGACGTCAAACATCTGAAGGGTAACTGAAACAAAATACTATAGACATGCTGGTGAAAAGGGTATGACGCGTAATTAAAATGAGGGCGTCGAGCTTAGCCAGCGACGAAGGCCCGCCGAGCATGCCAGAGACGGAGGTCGGGCTTCTATGAACAGGAATGGGACATTTTGTGGTTCCTTGGGTAGGTGTTGGTGTTGTGGTGTTCGCCGAATTGCTCCCGGCAAAGCTGAGAAGGGGAAAATCCTCCGGCCGTGCATTTGGATTGCTCTTCGACCAATCAAAAATTGTCGTAATCAAGCTGGCCACCGCGTCAGTGACCACTGCATTGACTACCTCGAGCAACTCTTCTTTGGTCTCGGCTTTGGTCTTATTGACCACAATCGCGATCTTCTCGTTGCTGCTCTGCTGAGTGACGACCAACCGTCTCTTCCTTTTTCCCTCTGGCTCCTTGTGGTAGCACGTCTTCCAGGAGGCGCCATCTCCTATGCCGTGCACACGTCCATAGGACGGCGGCTTGTCCACCGGGACCTTTTTCAGTATGTTCAGGGCCCGAATGAATGGGGTGTCCCACTTGGGCCTCGCTGATGACTATGATGACTCGTCGCTTTCGGCTGCCTTTTGGTGCTGCTCTTTCTGCAAAAGGAACATGGATGGTTTACTAATGTGACCAAACTTGCAGTCGAATTGATCGGAAGCTAATATGATAATGTGGTAATATAACAATTACCAGAAGTCTCGTGAACTCCCTCGTGTTCGTGTCCGTGTAAAAGATGTCCCACTTGTACCGGGCCCTGATCCAGTCATGCTCCAGCGGGTCGGTGAAGTCCGCCAAGGGGTCTGGGATTCCAAGACTTTCACGTTCGGCGTCCTCCTTGGCCCATATGTGCCTCTTCTCCTCGTAACCACGGCTTCCGAGGCGGTGGGTAGGTGTGTTCCTGGCCTGGAGCGCCTTCATTTTTTCTGACCTTGCCTTGACTTCTTCTTTACCGCAATTCTCCTTGAATTTTGCAAAGTCCTCTTCCATTATTGTCGGATTATCAACATGAATCTTGGACCATGGTTCATTCTTCGCAATCGTTTTTTCACCCGAACTTTTTAGGAGGACAAGTCATTGGTGAACGTCACCATCGCCTTGTCGTTTATCTTTGTCATGGCGACGTCATCCCACGGTTCTTTATATTTGCCTTCATTCCGGCCAAGGAACAGGAACCTATTGCGCAACTTCTTTAGGAGCATGTGCTCCATATGTGGTATCTGCCTCAACCTCTTGTCATTGATGTTGGTAGTTTCCCTGAGGATGCATCCAAGTTGATTGCCCCAGCACGAGCGCGCATCCTCTGGTGCTATTGGCTCTAACTTCTTGGGGTGCATCTCCGTGACCACAATTTGTCCGATGCCAAGCTCGTTTGGTCTTCGTGCCCTCTTCTTCTTTGTTGCTTTACCGGCTATGACAACATCGTTGCCGGTCTCAGTGGTGGTGTCGGTGCCGATGCCAGTGTCGGTGTCGGTGTCGGGGTTGGTGCCACTGCCACCACCATGCAACCCCCCTCTTCTTCATCCAGGTAAATGAAATACTGATTTGCTGCCTCAATGGGGTCTTCGAGGCGAGCAGAAGCACCCACGACTTCAGCGTCGGCAGACATGTTTCCTATTCAACAATTTTAAATAAAATATATAATGAAGAGAAAAAAGAGCCCTATATTTTCTTGGAATGTTGATTCATTCCCCTTCCGGCAAATCCCGGGTACTCCATATGTCCTAGTTTCTAGCACAAGTCATGCCGAAAATCACAGAAATTTTCGGCATGACCTTTTCTAAAAAAGTGGACATATGGAGCGCCTGAAATTTGTCGGAACAGAAATGAATCAACATTCCGGCAAAACATAGGCCACTCGGATATTTTTCGACAATTGGCACAAGTTCATATAACAGATTTGATGCTATCTCAAGAGAACATGGCAACATCGTATGACAAATTTCCAGGACTTAGCAAATTAACCAAGTGTTAAAAACAACAATATTGTATAGGCTATATGCTCCTAAAACATCATCTAGGGTTTTATTTGCTACTGGTTTTTATTTGCCCTACGCAAATTTGCCCTGGCTAAATTTGCTCATTTGCTAAAAATATTGGCCCTAGCTATATTTGCTACTGCCCTAATTAGCTATTGTTTTTTATAATTTTTGCTACTGTTTTTATAGCTAATTTATATACCTACAAAAACTAATTAGCTACTGTTTTTTATAAATTTTAGCTACTGATTTTTATACCTACAAAAACCAATTTGCTACTACTTTTTATTTATAGGTATTTTATATACCCTAAACTAAATTTCCCTAGACAAAATTGCCCTAAACTAAATTGCACTAAACTAAATCTCATAAACTAAATTGCCCTAAACAAAATTGCACTAAACTAAATTTCCTAAACAAAATTTCCCTAGAGAGAGCAGAGAGAAGAGAGAGAGAGATGAGGGTGGGGGAGAGGAGAGGAGAGGGAGAGTCTTACGGGGCGGTGGAGAGGGCGACAGCGTCGAGGGCGGGCGGAGGGGCGAGGGCCGACGAGGTCGAGGGCGGGCGCAGGGGCAAGGGCCGGCAAGGTCGAGGGCGGGTGCAGGGGCGACGGCCGGTGAGGTCAAGCGCGGGCGCAAGGGGGGCAGCCGGCGAGGTCGAGGGCGGGCGCAGGGGCGACGGCCGGCGAGGTCGAGGGCGGGCGCAGGGCGACGGCCCGCGACGGCGAGGTCGAGGGCGTCGACGGCGGGCACAGGGGCGAGGTGGAGATGGGGGGAATAGGACTTGGTGAAATTTTGAGCTGGCCGCGCGGCGGTGTTAACTCACTACAGTGGTAGCGCTTGTTTGGAAACAAGCGCGATAGCTAACTTAGCTATAGCGCTGGTCCTAAACAAGCGCTACTGCTAAGTATTCCAATTTTTATTTTTTATTTTCTTTTTTTCCTTTTCTAGTTTTTAGTTTTCTTTTCTTTTATTATTTTCCTTTTCTTTTCTTTTTACTTTTCTTTTTCTTTTGTACTGCTTTCTCCCTTTTATTTTATTTTTCTCCTGATGATGGCGTCTCCCTCTCCCCCACTGCGCGAATATCACCTAAACAATGCATATATGTTGTGGTAACATATCAGTTGACCGATAACGGTTACTTAAGTGCGTACACAAAATATATACATATATATAAATGTAGGTTTCTGATCATCTGCATAGACGACGTTTCACATTGAGCTTCTTCCCTTTCTTGTTCGTTGCCGAGTAATTGAGCCCGTCCTTGTGACTTTTCTGGAGCCATGGATTATGATCTTTCTTAGGTAATGTAGTATTGATTCTTCTTTTCACATATGCTTCATCGTCATCGTCGACTGTCACACCCTGATTTTCATGGCACAACACTTATGATTATAAATCATGATAAAATGTGGTTTGACAAAAACTTTTGAGTGTTTTGGACTTTGCATTGATTGGATTTTTGTCTGTTGTTTGCAAGTGCTCTAAAAATCAAATAAATCCTCCAACTCCTATACTTCATATCCTTGCTCCAAACTCTTAAAACAATGATCATGCCATGTGTATAGTACATCATATATTTTTCTTACAAAAATAATTTGGCCAAAAAGTATTTTCTAAATTTAGTTTTCCAAAAACCCCTGAATTGAGGTTTGCACTGCAAGTACTTGATTTGGGGTATTAAAAATCTTTCAAAGAGTATTTTTGACTCCTATTAGGTATAGGATTACCAAAATCCACAAAAATATAATTTTAAAAGTTATTTACCTATTTTATTTAAAGGCTTTTTCTTTAGGCCAGAAATGGTCTTTGATAGGTTAAAATTATTTTAATGCTTTAAAAATATTTGGGAAAACCTAGGGAAACTCAGTGGACATATATTGTCCATATATAAGAGTTTCCATACATGGTCATGTTCAAAATATTGGATAAATCCCTCAAAAACCCTTTCTGGATATTTCAAGCTTTTGAAATATTACAAATAAAATATTCTCTAAAAATTCCAAGAAAATTCTAGAATGTCACATATGACATGTTTGATGATCTTGCCAAGTATCATGTCATGGAGAATAGTATAACCCCATGAAACCCCCTCAAAACCATTTCTGTCCATTTTG
Organism: Triticum aestivum; assembly: GCF_018294505.1. Lineage (NCBI taxonomy): Eukaryota > Viridiplantae > Streptophyta > Magnoliopsida > Poales > Poaceae > Triticum > Triticum aestivum. The sequence continues at coordinate 204,611,217 of NC_057801.1, read as the reverse complement.
AAGTTTGAGCGACTTTACATTGCCAAACATGTCCAAATGTTCTCAACCTTTGTGAACATGCTCAAATGGTCTAACTATTCATATACACCAAGTGGAACAAGTTGGAGAACAAGTTAACTTGATCAAAGTGCCCCAAAACCCTTCCTATCCAGAACCAAATTTGAACAACTCTACATTGGCAACTTTATCCTTTTGATCTCAACTTTTGTGGACATATTCAGAATCTAAAATGATGACATTAAACCAAGTGGTGCATCACGGAGAATAGATTTGCATGACTAAATCTTGGAAAGTCCATTTCTGTTGATTTCTAGGGTTTACAAAAGTTGCATTGGCAACTTTGCCCAAATGGACTCAATCTTGGTGGAACCACTTGTTTTCTCATGCCATTTGGCCCTGTCAAGCCTTATGACAAGAGGAGTTCATATTCTTGCCCAAACCAACAACAAACACCTTCTGCCATTTTTCTAAAAACACCACTTTCACCACTTCCACAAATCTCCATAAGTTCTACTTTTTACCACAACTTCTCCTAGACCTCTTCTACCTCCAGTAGCTCTCCCCTTGCTTTTGCTAAATAATTGATGGGTGAAACAGCCTCATTTACCCCTCTGGACAGCAGTTGCTCTCTCTCCCTCAACCTCTCTCCTCTCCTACTGGCTATCCAGGGCATCCAATGCCCTCCCCACTTCTTTACTTCCCCCTAGAGCCCCCAGACACTAGAGTCCAAGCCTAGAGCGCTAGAAAAATGGTCATGCCGGCCATATGCACGCTCTGGAGCACGCTACAGTGCACTCCCGCACTGTAGCCGCCCTCTGCCCGATGCTCCCGTAGACCTCGGGCCTCTCCCTCGTGTCTCCCAAGGATGCCTCGACGTCTGAGACACGCAACACTGCCGGGACCTTCCTTCCTGGCCCTCCTTCTCCCTCTACGGAGCTCACCGATTGCGCCCTAGACGGCGCCCACTGTGCACCAACGGCTCCTCTATATAGAGCCCCCCTCGAGTTCTCTGGCCTCTTACCACTCTCCCTATCCCCCAGAAACCTCCCGGACAAGATCTCTCGCCCCCTCGTGCCCTCTGTCGACCTCCATGGCCGGCGGCCTCTTCCACGGCCATCTCGCTCTCCACCTCTTCGGACCTCCCCGATATGCCTTGGGCATCTGGATGGATGCGGCACTCCGTCCTGAGCTCTCCGGTGTGCAGCACACCGCGGGAGGTGGTTGGAATCACCGACACGGGCGGCAGCCAAGCCACTGCTCCAACGGCGTCCGCACACGCACGAGGAAGGCACCGCCTTCCCCCCTACCTCCTCCTTCGGGCGCGGCCGAGTCGCACGCCTCCGCCCCCACCACCGGCCGACGCAGATGGGGAGAGCAGCGCCGACGGCGAGCGAGGCCGACGCCCTCTGCCTGGCATCACGGGGTTGAAGTCAACGCGGGGTAGGGAGAGCGACCTGCTTGCGGGACCCGCCCGTCAGCCACCGAAGCGCCACGCCCAGCTGGCATAAGTGGAGGCGCCCGCGTGAAAGAAGCCTTTGACGTGGCCCTTCCCAGCACGTTGCTGAGCTACTGGGCCGACCCACGGTCTATCGGTCGCCGTGTGCGCAGGATAAGGTTAAAGCCTTATTCCCTTTTCCTTTTTCCAGTCAACTTAAAAAATCCATAAATAATTCAAATTAACTCCAAATTTGATGATTCAAATTTCTAGTAGTTTCGAAAATCATGCCCTACCACATGGTGCTATTATAACATTTTTACAGAAGCATTTCCTTCGTAAATATTTATCAAATCCTATTTTCCTATTTCTGTGATGAACTTTAGAAAATCACAGAGAGCTCAAAATTGATCCAAATGCCATGATTCAATTCCTAGATGCTTCTAAGTTCATAACTTAGTTCATGAACATTTTTCTTAATACTTTATGTACCCCACAAAATAATGAGCCATTTCTTCATATTTGTCAACTTTGCCAATTCATAGGAAAATCATTTGAACTCCAAATCCAGTAAAACCAACTCCGAGAGGCTTCTAAAATCATGCTTTGTTAAATGGGTGCCTTTGCTCATTTTTCAATATAATGTTTCTGTGCACTTCTTGCAAATCCGTAAACCCCTTGATTCCATCATATCAAAATGTTTAGAAATATCCACTGACCCAATTCCAATGAAACCACTCTGGTTATTTTTCATATAACCAGAGATGTCCTAGAAAAGTCAAATTAATATTTTTAGAGCACTTTTATTTTCTGCCTTGTTGTGTTGCTTATTATGGTTGCTTTCGATGATAGTTGACGAAGTAGACGAAATGCTCGGAGTTGGACCAGAGATATTGAAGACCTCGAAGACTTTGTTAAAACAGGCAAGCAGCCCTTTGACCATGATGAACCATTTTACATCATAATAGCATTTCGTTGCTTCACTGAGGGCATGATATACCTTGAATGGCAACCTTGCTAGGCTTGCCTCCGCTGCATACTCCATTGATACTTGAATTATTCATGACTCTACCCTTGCTAGAGTTGTGTTGGTGGGTTGTAGAAATATGCTATAGTAGATGGCTACGCAAGGTGGGTCAGGGTTATGCATGGAAAGAGACAAGTGTGGTTTGACATACTTGCAAATACTTGCAAACAGCCCCAGTGGGTGCCACTGATGCCCCTGGGAGATGATGATGAACTAGGTCACTACTTGGTGGAGAAGTAGTGTACCGAGGTTTGATAAAAGTGTTGTTTACAGAAACGGATTAGATTTAAGATTTGTCGACTATCCCAACCTTACATGCGCAACCACTCTACCCTTGTATGGGAAAGGGCATTATTGATTACCTAGGCCGATACTAGCTTGGAGACCGCATTACTAGTGATAGGGGAGAGTTGGTGCTCTCTCTCGGGACAGGGTCGTGCCAGGTAGGGCGGCCATGACTATTTTCACAGGGCACCGGATACACCGTTGTGTCCCCTCTCGGATGTCACGATCTTGAGTGAGTCTCGTATGATGTACATCATGAGGATACGGAACAATGAGTGGACTCCTTGTTAGTGTCGTCTAGGGAAAGATAGTTATCGGGTGCTTACCCTGGGTACTTGAGGTATCGCGGGTCGTGGATGACACGGAAGTTCCCCGAATCTTGTGGGTAAAGTGTGCAACCTCTGCAGAGTGTCAAACTATTCAAATAGCCGTGTCCACGGTCAAGGACAGTTGGGTGCTGCTGCTTAGACTACGTCCATATGTTTTTGACAAACAACACGGTTTGGTAAATCTATTGACGCGATTCGTGAGGAAGTCAAGATGAGCTTGAGCATGAGTTGTTCATAACTCTCTCTCGATGTTGATGTGTGTAACCTCCTGATACTTGTTGATCATACTTGCATGAGAAAAACTAGCTTTCTATAAAAGTGCCAATTTAGCAATAGTGCCTTGCATAATTATTCTGTTATCACCCTTGGGTTGCTTGCGAGTACATTCAAAGTACTCATTGGCTTGCCACTGGTTATTTTATTGGCCAGGCATGAAAGAACACGATATGATGAAGAATACTTCAGTGACGAACATGCAAGCTAGGACGATTCCTAGTCAGAATGCCTGTAGGGTTAAGGCAGATGGCATGGGTCCAAGTTATCGACAAAGATTTCTGCTGCGATGATACACTCAAGACTTGACCATAATGGTCCTACTTGTGTAAAACGGTATGTATGGATGTAAGACTCTTGTTATTCAGCTTCTGTGTGTTCAGTGAGCATTGATCTCTGGTTCACTGTACATGTGCATTCGGTGATCTCGACTTATGAGTCGGGGTCCCCACAGAGCTGGTATCAAAGCCATCCTGACTGTAGGAAGCCTTAGTTAGCGTGGTCGTTAGTTAGGGTAAAACTATTTCCAAAACTATCACTAGTTTTCAAAACTATCTATACTTCTCCTCCCTTCTTAGTTTTTCGAAAACTAAGGTAAACTTTCCTTATGGATCTCTTTCCCCTTCAAAAATTTTGGTCGCTAGAACCCTTATGCCCCTGACCATCGGATTCCATGAAATCCTTATGGATAGTCTAGAAGGAGGATGCCTTGTCAGACATCCACCCACATCTTCTGAACACAAGATTGGCGACACCACAACAAGACGATACCAACAGAAGATACATCTTTGAGGAATGAGGACATGAAGACCCAGAGGATGGAGATACCTTTGAATTTTCCCCAGGATGATGCAACCTTGTCCTATGACGATCAGGGTGTAAGATATGCAAGATCACGATATACATCGCTAATAGAGCAACCATGTCCTTACCATTGTTGTAACGACAACCACTGGTGGATGAGAACCTCGCCATTTGGTCCGCCTCACTATAGTGACCAGGAAAACGGTTCTCTTCATCCCCCGCTCTTGGTGTCGATGTTTTCATCAATGTAACCGACATGTTGGACCTCTACTATGCCTTGTTAATGTCCTTGCATAAAGGATTACAAACCTGGTACCATCGACGCCTTAGAAAGCAAAAGAAATCATCATGATTAAGAAGACAAGAGAAGACCAAGTCAAAGACAGCCACGAGGAGCCACCATCACCCCATCACCTCATCTGGCGAGAAGTTGTCGAAGATTCTTCAGGCTCAACCCAGATCGTTTCATCAAACAAGAGACGTAGCAACACCTGAGGAAAACTCAGGAGACTGCACGACGCACAAGGCACGACTACTGAGTCTGAGAACCCCTAGGGTAGGATGAGTCGTGTAACCCCTATGCGCAGTCGAGTCCGTATGATGGTTCGAATAGAACCATGATTGTGTGTTGCTTGTTTTTATTTGTTTGTGTTTTGATATAGGTCACACTTTTGCCCTAGGCAACAAGTACGCGACTATATCACCTTCCATACCCTGTTTCTTTGGTTTGGCCCTTTTTGCACCTGTTTGTTTGCACTTGCACTATAGAACCCCCTTTAGGCATTCCCCTCCTCTATGCTACCTCTCCCTCTCATCTCTCTCCTCAACTGAAGGCTGGCAAGACAAGATACACCAAGGATTCTACTTTGGCAACCAACCAGCACTGAAGACTTTTGCTACAACCTCCTCGACCAAGTGCAGCCCCTTAGAGTTATGGTTGCCCCTCAAGATTAGAGACCCATTCCTAGACCCTTCAAGACTTCATAAGATACCCCAGCTCGAATCCTTAACCATGTGCTTAACCCACATAATTGCAAGAGAACCTGTTAAGCCTCCGTAACCTTGCTTATCACTGGGTTCATTATGGAACTAGTGGACATAGTGAACGAGCACATTGTCATCCTAAGATAGCACCAAAACTGACGATGCCATAGGAGGAACCAAATTGAGGATATAGGAATAGAGGACAGATGACTTGATGAGTTTATATTAAAGACCTTGAGGAATTATCTGAGACTCTTCGGTGGATCATAAGGCTTTCATGTTGGTAGATGAACTTGATGGGATCATGTCAATAGAGAAGCATAGCTTTCATTACCCCCTGAGTAAATTGGATTTATAGGACAATTATGATCGCAAGCTAAAACTCCTAGAAGTATAAGGTTTTGACTTAGCCAAGAGGACGTTCATGGAAGATGGTAAGCATTACGATAATGACTTGGGGTAGACATGTAGGAATTCTCGTTGGACATGAGATTTGGATTTAAGTAGGTGATTCTAGTTGAGTATAGATGCTGAGTATATCTACATGGTTCAGAGTAAATTGGATTTAGATTGATGATCTTGATCATGATACCATGTTTCTCGATGGATAATAAACTAGGAGATTGGAATTGATGTAAGGATCTATATAAGCTTGAGGATTGGAAGTCCCTTGACCCTGACAATGGAAATTGGTGGACTGACTATAGTAAGGGTAGCCCTTCCAATCGTATGGGGGGTTATAGGACATTAGAAGATCATGTGGAACACCATAGACATTGGATTTGTAGAATTAATGGATTATGTAGTGATTAATGGAAGTTAACGGATTGTTTGAGTTGATTCATAGGAAGGAAACAAGATTTTGGAGTGGCATACGACGTGTTTCGTTAGAATAGAGATGCACTAAGATGGACCTTGGAAGAATAGGATGAGCACTTGGATTGTCCTGTTTCATTCCAGCTTGGAAGCTTGTATGCTCTACCCATGGATTTTTAGGGGTAGCCATACATATGAGTTTGGGGATCGTAGACATATAGGATTTTATTAGACCTCCCCTCGGGAGTCACGAGCATATGTATAACATGAGTGGTGATTGGAGTTGACCTATACGAGATGATGCTCTCGGTGGTATAAGGTTATTTGTTTGAAGGACTAGGTAGAACTATTGGCACCTCAAAAACAGTGCTTAAAGATAAGATGATAAATGTTCACTCGCACACTAGAATCCTTGAAACCCTTAAGCCCTACCAAGCCACAACATGGTCGGATCATGACCATGGGCTTGACTCTAGGTCGAGAAGACCTTGGCCAAAACTCAACCAAGACCACCACCAATACCCCATCCTACTTTATGTACCGCATGAACAAGTCCTCCTGGAATACTTAGAGAAGTTAGTTGCCATATTCTTTGGCGACATACTTGTCTACCCAAAAACAGAAGAAGAGTCGTGCAGCTAGATAGAAGACAATTGAAGGCCGCGATGTCAAGAAGGAAGAACTACACCAAACACCATCGTCAAGAAGTAAACCTCCGCCCTGAAGACCAGGTGTACCTGCAAGCCACTTCTCTCGGAGGAACCAAGCATTTCCATGACAAGGAAACCCACACCAAGATTCATCGGCCCTCTTCGAGATAAGTCCAAGATTTAACAACCCCCTCTGAGATCACTACGAGACGAAGACAGTTACCAGCTGGAGTTGCCACCTGAGTTACCCACTATGCACAACATTTTCCCACACAACACAACCTCGGGAGTGTTTCGAACTTCCTAACTAGCCCGACCACTACAAGGACATCGATCACCGAGCCATCGATCCCCAGCCCAGTCTGACCTACCGTGAGAAACCCCTTAGCAACCTGGATCAAGCTGAACGTCATATTTGAAGCCACACCATCAAGTACCTCAAGGTTCAAGGGAGCACCACTCGGAAGCAGAAGCAGTACGGGGACGTGAAGACTACCCCCAAATCCAAGTCTCCATACTCCTTTCCGCGCCTAGTTTGGGAATCTCGGGGACGAGATTCTTGTAAGGGGGGTAGGTCTGTCACACCCTGATTTTCATGGCACAACACTTATGATTATAAATCATGATAAAATGTGGTTTGACAAAAACTTTTGAGTGTTTTGGACTTTGCATTGATTGGATTTTTGTCTGTTGTTTGCAAGTGCTCTAAAAATAAAATAAATCCTCCAACTCCTATACTTCATCTCCTTGCTCCAAACTCTTGAAACAATGATCATGCTATGTGTATAGTACATTATATAATTTTCTTACAAAAATAATTTGGCCAAAAAGTATTTTCTAAATTTAGTTTTCCAAAACCCCCTGAATTGAGGTTTGCACTGCAAGTACTTGATTTGGGGTATGAAAAATCTTTCAAAGAGTATGTTTGACTCCTATTAGGTATAGGATTACCAAAAACCACAAAAATATAATTTTAAAAGTTATTCACCTATTTTATTTAAAGGCTTTTTCTTTAGGCCAGAAATGGTCTTTGATAGGTTAAAATTATTTTAATGCTTTAAAAATATTTGGGAAAACCTAGGGAAACTCAGTGGACATATATTGTCCATATATAAGAGTTTCCATACATGGTCATGTTCAAAATATTGGATAAATCCCTCAAAAACCCTTTCTGGATATTTCAAGCTTTTGAAATATTACAAATAAAATATTCTCTAAAAATTCCAAGAAAATTCTAGAATGTCACATATGACATGTTTGATGATCTTGCCAAGTATCATGTCATGGAGAATAGTATAACCCCATGAAATCACCTCAAAACCATTTCTGTCCATTTTGAAGTTTGAGTGACTTTACATTGCCAAACATGTCCAAATGTTCTCAAACTTTGTGAACATGCTCAAATGGTCTAATTATTCATCTAGACCAAGTGGAACAAGTTGGAGAACAAGTTAACTTGATCAAAGTGCCCCAAAACCCTTCCTGTCTAGAACCAAATTTGAACAACTCTACATTGGCAACTTTCTCCTTTTGATCTCAACTTTTGTGGACATATTCAGAATATAAAATGATGACATTAAACCGAGTGGTGCATCAAGGAGAATAGATTTGCATGACTAAATCTTGGAAAGTCCATTTCTGTTGATTTCTAGGGTTTACAAAGTTGCATTGGCAATTTTGCCCAAATGGACTCAATCTTGGTGGAACCACTTGTTTTCTCATGCCATTTGGCCCTATCAAGCCTTATGACAATAGGAGTTCATATTCTTGCGCAAACCAACAACAAAACACCTTCTGCCATTTTTTTAAAAACACCACTTTCACCACTTCCACAAATCTCCATGAGTTCTACTTTTTACAACAACTTATCCTAGACCTCTTCTACCTCCAGTAGCTCTCCCCTGGCTTTTTCTCAATAATTGATGGGTGAAACAGCCTCATTTACCCCTCTGGACAGCAGTTTCTCTCTCTCCCTCAACCTTTCTCCTCTCCTACTGCCTCATTTACCCCTCATTTACTCCCGCACTGTAGCCACCCTCTGCCCGATGCTCCCATAGACCTCGGGCCTCTCCCTCGTGTCTCCCAAGGATGCCTCGACGTCTAAGACACGCAACACTGCCGGGACCTTCCTCCCTGGCCCTCCTTCTCCCTCTACGGAGCTCATCGAGCGCGCCCTAGACCGCGCCCACTATGCACCAACGCCGCCTCTATATAGAGCCCCCCCTCGAGTTCTGTGGCCTCTTACCGCTCTCCCTCTCCCCCAGAAACCTCCCGGACAAGATCTCTCTCCCCCTCGTGCCCTCTGTCCACCTCCATGGTTGGCGGCCTCTTCCACGGCCATCTCGCTCTCCACCTCTTCGGACCTCCCCGATATGCCTTGGGCATCTGAATGGCTGCGGCACTCCGTCCTGAGCTCTCCGGTGTGCAGCACACCACGGGAGGTGGTCGGAATCGCCGACACAAGCGGCGGCCAAGCCACTACTCCAACGGCGTCCGCACATGCACGAGGAAGGCGCCGCCTTCCCCCTGCCTCCTCCTTCGGGCGCGGCCGAGCCGCACGGCTCCGCCCCCACCGCCGGCTGGCGCAGATGGGAAGAGCAGCGCCAACGGCGAGCGAGGCCAGCGCCCTTTGCATGGCGTCGCGGGGTTGAAGACGATGTGGGGCAGGGCGAGCGACCTGCTCGCAGGACCCGCCCGTCAGCCACCGAAGCGCCACGCCCAGCTGGCATAAGTGGAGGCGCCCGCGTGAAAGACGCCTTCGACGTGGCCCTTCCCGGCACGCTGCTGAGCTGCTGGGCCGGCCCACAGTCTATCTGTCGCCATGCGCGCAGGATAAGGTTAAAGCCTTATTCCCTTTTTATATTTCCAGTCAACTTAAAAAATCCATAAATAATTCAAATTAACTCCAAATTTGATGATTCAAATTTCTAGTAGTTTCTAAAATCATGCCCTACCACATGGTGCTTTTGTCACATTTTTACAGAAGCATTTCCTTCGCAAATATTTATCAAATCCTATTTTTCCTATTTCTGTGATGAACTTTAGAAAATCACAGAGAGCTTAAAATTGATCCAAATGCCATGAGTCAAATTCCTAGAGACTTCTAAGTTCATAACTTAGTTTATGAACATTTTTCTTAATACTTTTAGTACCCCACAAAATAATGAGCCATTTCTTCATATTTGTCAACTTTGCCAATTCATAGGAAAATCATTTGAACTCCAAATCCAGTAAAACCAACTCCGAGAGGCTTCTAAAATCATGCTTTGTTAACTGGGTGCCTTTGCTCATTTTTCAATATAATGTTTCTGTGCACTTCTTGCAAATCCATAAACCCCTTGATTCCATCATATCAAAATGTTTAGAAATATCCACTTACCCAATTCCAATGAAACCACTCTGGTTATTTTTCATATAACCAGAGATGTCCTAGAAAAGTCAAATTAATATTTTTAGAGCACTTTTATTTTCTGCCTTGTTGTGTTGCTTATTATGGTTGCTTTCGACGATAGTTGACGAAGTAGACGAAATGCTCGGAGTTGGACCAGAGATATTGAAGACCTCGAAGACTTTGTTAAAACAGGCAAGCAGCCCTTTGACCATGATGAACCATTTTACATCATAATAGCATTTTCGTTGCTTCACTGAGGGCATGATATACCTTGAATGGCAACCTTGCTAGGCTTGCCTCCGCTGCATACTCCATTGATACTTGCATTATTCATGACTCTACCCTTGCTAGAGTTGTGTTGGTGGGTTGTAGAAATATGCTATAGTAGATGGCTACGCAAGGTGGGTCAGGGTTATGCATGGAAAGAAACAAGTGTGGTTTGACATACTTGAAAATACTTGCAAACAGCCCCAGTGGGTGCCACTGATGCCCCTGGGAGATGATGATGAACTAGGTCACTACTTGGTGGAGAAGTAATGTACCGAGGTTTGATAAAAGTGTTGTTTACAGAAATGGATTAGATTTAAGATTTGTCGACTGTCCCAACCTTACATGCGCAACCACTCTACCCTTGTATGGGAAAGGGCATTATTGATTACCTAGGCCGATACTAGCTTGGAGCCCGCATTACTAGTGACAGGGGAGAGTTGGTGCTCTCTCTCGGGACGGGGTCGTGCCAGGTAGGGCGGCCATGACTGTTTTCATAGGGCACCCGATAAACCGTTGTGTCCCCTCTCGGATGTCACGATCTTGAGTGAGTCTCGTATGGAGTACATTGTGAGGATACGGAACAACGAGTGGACTCCTTGTTAGTGTCATCTAGGGAAAGATAGTAATCGGGTGCTTACCCCGGGTACTTGAGGTATCGCGGGTCGTGGATGACACGGAAGTTCCCCGAATCTTGTGGGTAAAGTGTGCAACCTATGCAGAGTGTCAAACTATTCGAATAGCCATGTGCACGGTCAAGGACAGTTGGGTGGTGCTGCTTAGACTACGTCCATATGTTTTTGACAAACAACACGGTTTGGTAAATCTATTGATGCGATTCGTGAGGAATTCACGATGAGCTTGAGCATGAGTTGTTCATAACTCTCTCTCGATGTTGATGTCTGTAACCTCCTGATACTTGTTGCAGACGCATTCATATCCTTGATAAATGTTGATCATACTTGCATGAGAAAAACTAGCTTTCTGCAAAAATGCCAATTTAGCAGTAGTGCCATGCATAATTATTCTGTTATCACCCTTGGGTTGCTTGCGAGTACATTCAAAGTACTCATTGGCTTGCCACTGGTTATTTTATTGGCCAGGCATGAAAGAACATGATATGATGAAGAATACTTCGGTTACGAACATGCGAGCTAGGACGCTTCCTAGTTAGAATGCCTGTAGGGTTAAGGCAGATGGCATGGGTCCAAGTTATCGACAAAAATTTCTGCTGCGATGATACACTCAAGACTTGACCATAATGGTCCTACTTGTGTAAAACGGTATGTATGGATGTAAGACTCTTGTTATTCAACTTCTATGTGTTTAGTGAGCATTGATCTCTGGGATCACTGTACACGTGCATTCGGTGATCTCGACTTATGAGTCGGGGTCCCCACATCATCTTCCCTCATCGGGTTGCCGTATTGGTCGTAGTCTTCCTCGTTGGCGACTCCATCCATTCCGATGATGCTCCTTTTGGATCTCCTCACAATAACATGGTTGGGATTGGCCGGGTCGGTTATGAAGAAGCATTGTGCCACGTGCTTAGCGTGTACCCATGGCTCATTTTTGGCGATGACATTAACGTTCACGGGAGTGCTCTTCGCATCGGGTATAGACATGGTGGTGAAACACTTGTTTTCTCTTACGACGTCCTTAGCCCATCTGACACGGAATATCGTTGCATCGTGCATTCCAGCATAGTCAAGCTCCCAGATCTCTTCGACCCTTCCGTAGAATCTTTCAGTTGTGCCGTTGGCATCAGTCACGCATTGAATTTTCACCCTGGAGTTCTGGTAATCACTGTCCATGTCTTTGGCCTCCGTGTAGAACGTGTACCCTTTAATATCGTAGGACTGATAGGTCGCGAGCTTGGCCGCAGGGCCATGTGCTAAGGTGTGTATGAGCAATCCGTCTGAACTGCCCTCTTCTGGGGGATTTTCAAGAACTTGCTCTTTGAACCAACGCAAGAAAGTGGCGTTGTGATCTATAGTAACTTCGTCGTCCGTATTGAGCATCCTCTTATGATGGTACTTCTTTGCAATGCTTTCTTTGTGCTGTGCCACATAATCATCTACCACATCTAGGTGTTGTAGCACTACTAAATTAGCCCTGTCAAAGTCGTTCCGTCGATCCGGGTAGTCCACGTTGAATTCCCTCCGGCCGTTGTTGTGACCATATCCTTCGAGCTTCTCATCGTGCTTCTTGACGGGCAAACCAACCAAAGGGTCTCCGACACTTATATAATTCTCACAAAAGGAGACGCACTCATGCGTCAGATACCCCTGGACGATGCTCCCTTCGGGATGGGACATGTTACGAACAAATCCTTTGATGACCCCATTCATCCTCTTGAACGGCATCATGCTGTGAAGGAATGTCGGCCCGAGGTCGATGATGTCGTCCATGATGTGGACACACAGATGCACCATGACATCAAAGAATGCGGGCGGCAAGTACATCTCAAGCTCACATAGTATGACAACGATCTCTTCCTATAGCCTTCGGAGCTGCTTCACACTTATGGACATTTGAGATATAACGTCTAAGAAGTTGAAGAGACCAGTAAGTGTGTCACGGACGTGCTTCTCCATTATCCCTCTATTGGCAACCGGGAGTATCTGCGTCATCATCACATGATAGTCATGAGACTTCATCCCGCTGAACCTTTTCTTCTTGGGGTCTAGAAATCTGCTTATCCTCCCATAGTAACTGGAACTGACTTTGATTCCCATAAGGCACTTGATGAATTGACCGATCACCTTCGCACTTAAGGTGAAGCAAGAAGGGGGGCAATAATTCTCCTCCTTCTTGTTGACTTTTCTTCCCCTTTCCCCCTCCTCCGTCTCCGTCTCCATCTCCTTTATCAACTTTTTACAGTGGAGATCTTTCCTGATCTTCAAATCTTCCAAGTCGTTCCTTGCCTTCGGCCCATCCTTGGTCTTCTTCGGCATGTTCATCAGTGTGCCAAGCAAGCTCTCGAGGACATTCTTCGTGATATGCATTTGATCAAGGCAATGAGGTGTGTCGTGATTGGGCCAGTACTCCATGTCCCAGAAAATAGACCTCGTTTTCCATACCTTCAGCAGTGGCTCCGGCGCCTTTTTAATCTTTCCCGGCGTGGGGCATTGTTCACAGTTTCTCAACAGTTCATCGATTTTGGTGCCGCTCCTCTTACATGGAGGTCCTCAAAGCTCAGCCAACCCATTGAATAGATCTCCATGCTTTCTCCACGGGTCATCCTTCTCGAGCAATCTATGATGCCCCATGTACACGATTTTCCCAGACCCGCCATCTTTCATTGACGTAAGCTGCTAAGATGTTGTATCATCCATGCACCTCGTGCATCCGCAGTATCTGTGGCACACCTGGCCTAAGGTGTATCCGTAACCGAGATAGTCGTGCACCATCGTCATCAGCAAGGCTCTCATATGGAAATATTCTCCTTTGCTGGCATCCCATGTCCATGTCGGTGTTTTCCATAACGTGTATAGATCCTCTTACAGAAGCCCATATACAGGTTAATACTATATCCCAATTATTTCGGCCCTTGAATCAGCATGCTCATGTGTATGTACTTTGTCTTCATGCACTTCCACGGGGGGGGAGAGGTTGTACGTCCATACAAACACGGGCCATGTGTTGTGGTTGGTGTTCTGGTTTCCAAACAGATTCATGCCATCGGTACTCGCACCAAGCACGATGTTCCTTGGATCTTCTGCAAAAAATCCATATAAGGCGTTGAATGCTCTCCACTGGCTACCATCTACGAGGTGTCTAAGCCTCGGATCATCTCCATCGTCGGGCTTCTTCCCATCCGTGTGCCAGCGCATGAGCTTTGCTTCCTTAAGATCTACGAAATACCGCTGCAGACGGGGAGTGATCGGAAAGTACCATACAACTTTCTGAGGAGCTTTCTTTCCCACCTTCTTGTATAGAGAAGCATTGCACACTGGGCAATTGGTTTTTTCCGCGTGCTCCCCCCGATAAATGATGCAATCATTGATGCATGCGTGGTACCTAATGTGCGGCAAATCAAAAGGGCAAACGATTTTCTTGGCCTCCTCAACACTAGTAGGACACAGGTTCCCCGCGGGAAGAACTTTATTATGTAGATACTTCAAATGCTCATCTAGGCTTTTGTCTGTCCATTTGATTTTGGCCTTCGTCTTTAGAAGTTTGAGCGTGAAACTCAAGCGGGTCACCTCGGGATCGCAACCGTCATACAATGGAGTCCTCGAGTCTACTTCAAGTTGCGCCAGCTTGGCCTCCTCTCTAGAAGCAGCTCTCTCGCTAGTCATACTCTTAGAAAGGAGGTCTCGAACATGAGGGTCCTGCATGACTGCACTTAGTAGCATTGAAGACTGCGGCATGACCGCCGCCTCTTCTCTGCCATGTCTGGACTCTTCTTTGCCGTGTCCGGAATCTTCTTTGCCGCCGTTATTTCCGGACTCTTCCCCGGCGCCATGTCCGGCGCCATCATCTTCGTGTCGATCGGTCATCTCTTCGTCTAGCCCCATGTTGTTATTCCCTACCATGTGAACGTCCTCCTCATCATCTTGTTCTTCACTTATCCACTGAGTATATCCATCCATGAAACCATTCATCAGCAGGTGCGCCTTCAAAGTGCCACGATCAAAAGGGTCCAAAAGGACTCCTTCCTTTCATCTTGCACACGGACATCTAATCCTAGCCCGATTATTTGCATACATGTCCATCACCGCGGATTGCATGTAGCGCTCCACCTTCCATCCACTCACCTTCATGACCGTTTGCACGGTATAACAAGCAAAAGGGTTGTAAAATAAATAATGCATGCTTCAAAGTCATATAAAATTTTGGCATGACCGTGCCTAAAAATAAGACATATTGAGTTTGCTCGAAATTCACCGAAATGGAAATAAATCGACATTACGGCAAAACATAAGCAACTCGAGGGCATGTCACTCACACAAATCTCTCCATATATATATATATATATATTCACACACATATTTCCATTCTTGAAATGAGCAAGTTTTTTACTCACCTATATATCTCCCAAGAGAGACCGATCGAGAGCACGCGGTTAATTAGATGATGAGAGAGAACAATCGAGAGAGCACGTGTGTATGGCTAAATAGCTAGCTAGATCTAGTTGTTGGGGAGGAGAGGTGAATATAGCTAGCTAACTAATGGAGAGGGAGTTATGGTTGAGGGGGCCATTAATGGGGAGAGAAGAGAGTTGTAGGAAAAAGAGAGAGATGTGAGAGAGGCCATTTATGATGGAGGGTGCCATTAATGAGGAGAGAAGAGAGGTAGGAGGAAGAGAGAAGAAGAGAAACAATGGTGGAGAGTGCAGAGGGGAAAGGAGGGGGAGAGAGGGCAAAGTGGGGGAGAGGAGGGAAGGGGGTGAAAAGGTGGCACCATTCGCAACTAGCAGTAGCGCTGCTTAGCAAAAAGCGTTGCTGCTATGGGACTTAGTAGTAGCGCTCTCCTGGAAAAGCGCTACTACTAAGTGGGGCCCATTAGCAGTAGCGGCGCAGTAAAATCAAGCGCTACTACTAAACAGTTAGTAGTAGCGCTTGTTTCTGTACAGCGCTACAACTCCAGCTATCATCGGTGGCCTCGTCTGGTCCCACATAGTAGTAGCGTGTTTCTTATTCCCAGTGCTACTACTACAGAGTTACTAGTAGCGCTTGCCAGGAAAAGAGCTACTGCTAAATATCAGCAGCGGTTACTATTTTATAGCGCTACTACTATGCTATTGTGTATAAGCATTTTCCCAGTAGTGGATGGGTGCGGTGGTGGAGAAGGTTCAGTCTCCTAAGAGCAGATTGAACGAAGCCTTCAACATCCTACTGACAGGCTTTGAGGTATGCGACATAATGTTCTAAAACTTTCCATACAAAAGAATAAAACTGCATGTAGACAGTAGCCCCTGAGGCTTTGTCAGGTTTAGAAAAACCCGGACAGACGATCCACATAGTATTCAAGAGAGTAACATATTGTGTTGTTATTTTAACAGGCCTCCCTGTTGGCAGCAACCACCCAGGCCGCAGAAGTTTCCGAACTCAGTTGGAAGCTTCAAGTGGCAGATGAGGAAATCGACCGCATTAATAAGCAGTTTGACGAGACGCAAGGTATGCGTATAGTGGTTAAAAAGGAACTTATTTTTATATTATAAGTAATATGTATATTTAGAGGTTAACGCATGGAATGCGTTAATTATGACCACAGCTGGCGCGGCCGAGGTCGAGACCCTCAAAGGCGCCCTCGCCCAGGCCAAGAAAGAGGCGGAGGTGAATAAGGCAGCCGCTGATAAAGCAGTTGTTGAACTAGAGGCTGAACAAATTGCCCACCACCAACATGAAGCTCAGGTGGCCGAAGTCGAGTAGGAGCTGAAGGATGCCATCAGCAAATGCGAGACATTGGAGCAGAAGATTTCGACCTAGTCCTCTGAGCTTGCCAAGGCTCTCCGTGATGCCAAAGAGGCGTGGCGCGAGTCCCGGAGCGCTCGTGAAGAGATCCACCAAGCGAGGTAGATAGCAGTTGGTAAGGCCTTTCTTTTGCAAAGTTTTTTATGGAGGTCAGAGGTATGCTTTGCTCACACGAGTGTGGAGTTCTCTAGGTGTGTTTGCGGATCTTCCGAAGAGTGTTGTCGATGCCGCACAGTTCTTCCGAGCTCAGGAGGGGAACTCGACCGAGAAGCTATTCTGGTCGCAATATCTTGTGCCGGAACACCCGGTGCTATTGAACGACCAGCTGAAGCAGCTGACGAAGTTGCATAGGGTGGCAGGCCTGGCCATGAAGGACGTAATAGTCCAACTCTGGCCGGCCGAGTCGATTCCTAGAACCTACTTTGGTTTGGAGAAGCGGCTGGTCGATGCGTCGCCCCGGATAGATGCTATAAAGCGTTCAACCTGCATAGAGGGTCCCCGGATGGCCTTCGCCCACGTCAAGATGCAATGGGCGAAGATGAAGGCCACCAAAGTGGCGACCGCAGGCCCGCCCGAAGGCAAGGATCATCAGAAGACGGAGAGGTACTTCGACGATGTCCTAGAAGGAGCCCGAGTAGTAGAGGGCCAATGTTCCAAGGATGTAATATTTGATTAAATGTGTTTGGGTTGTACAAACTATGTGATGAACCCATGCTATGATATATATATGCTTGCGACTTTTGTTTCAAGTGATTTTCCTCCTGTGTGGCCGTTTATTGTTATATTTCTGAAAGTTGCCAGTCGCCGGCTTCAGCCCCCATGTAGATGCTACAAGGGTGTTAGACATAACGCGTGACCATGCTTGATCCAACATCTTGGTCCATAAAGGAGGTGTCCGCAGGGTAAACCAGGAAATCAGACTATGCGACTTTATTTCTTTCACTTAGCCATAGGAGTTTGACTGTGGAGCTAAGTACTAGCCCCTTGTGTGTGTGCGGCTATCCGGACTATGGTGCCTTTTTCACGCGGCTGGACGAGGACCAGCCCCTCATATAACACAGGGGTGAATCGCTAATGATTTGTAGTATAATACTAAGTCCTCGGATCGCCGACCAGCTCTCGCCTATCATGACAGTCTGTTTTTGTCTTTCTCTACTGAGGTACTTGACCGGACGAACCAGAAATACAATCACAGTAGTTCTCCCTTTACTACCTTAGCCAAATGAGTGGAACGTAAGGTGGTGAGCACAGGAGCCGGGCAACCCAACTATAGACCAAAGACATGATTCGGAGTCAATGCATATAATGCAATATCCGGGACACCGAAGAGTTCCCTATAGGTGTTCGTACTTGAAGTGTGTAGGGCCGAATACAACCCCTATAGTTAAGGCCGGACTAAAGCACGTCTGGCAGGCTAAAGTAGGGAGGGA
The DNA here is from genome assembly GCF_018294505.1 of Triticum aestivum. Classification (NCBI taxonomy): domain Eukaryota; kingdom Viridiplantae; phylum Streptophyta; class Magnoliopsida; order Poales; family Poaceae; genus Triticum; species Triticum aestivum. The sequence goes on along the minus strand of NC_057801.1, from coordinate 204,593,104 downwards.
ATACTGATGATAATATAAAATAAATGAGTACCAAACAAAACTGGTGATCAACTGCTTCCTTTATACCCTGATTAATACATTGACGTGTTAGTACAGATAATGCCATAAATACCGAGGCCATTTTACATGCCAAAAGTTTACACAAGGGAAAGGTTTACACGGGGCCTAAAAATAGTGGTTTGAAGATCCCAATGGTGCCCTGCTGCACGTCTGCGCCGTTTCTCCTTGAGGAGTCGATGGTTGTTTGCAAGAAAGAGGGACCTAGAAAAGAGCCCGTGTACAACCATAGAGTAGGCAGGTTTTTAATGAACATGCAACTGGAAATTTTTTTAAGGTTCAAATAGGGTCAAGCCGTACTATGGACCTTTTCTGCAGTGTGCCTCCTGCGCTGCCCAAGGTATTCTAAGTGCATAGTTATGTACGCGTGGTACGTATGCCGCAACCTTATGGGGCGATCGGTGGAGGCTAAACTACTATTCAAGCTCCGAATCCGCCGGGCTACCACACTGTAATGCGGATCAGACTCGCTTAGCGGTGTCGTGGGTTTTGATAACCGATGAGTTGTTCGGCTTGATGAGGCTGCCCTATACCTCGGCTGCTAGGGCCCCGGTGTGCTCCTCAGTACGGAGGGATCACTTCATGTTTCCATTTACTATGATGATGCCACGTGGTTCGGGCATTTTGAGCTTCAAGTAAGCATAGTGCGGGACTGCATTAAAGCGGACAAAAGTAGTTCGTCCAAGCAGCGCATGATAACCACTACAGAAAGGGACGATGTCAAAGTTCAGTTCTTCGCTTCGGAAGTCGTCTGGAGAGCTGAATACTACTTCCAGTGGTAAGGAACCCGTGTAACAGGCCTCCACGGCGGGTATCACTCCTTTAAAGGTAGTGTTACTAGGCTTGATTCTTGACGGGTCGATACCCATCTTACGGACAGTATCTTGATAGATCAAGTGGAGGCTACTGCCGTCGTCCATAAGGACTCTAGTGAGATTGTAGCCGTCGATGATTGGATCAAGCACCGGGGCCGCCAAACCTCCGTGACGGATACTGGTAGGGTGGTCCCTGCGATCAAAGGTGATCGGACAAGCCGACCATGGGTTGAATTTTGGGGTAACAGGCTATACGGTGTAGACGTCTCTTAATGTGCGTGTCTACTCCCTCTTGGGGATGTGGGTGACATATATCATGTTCACAATTTTCACCTCGGGGGGAAACTTCTTCAGTCCCCCAGTGTTCAGGGGGCGAGGCTTGATATGTCTCCAATGTATCTACTTTTCCTAACGCTTTTCCTCTTGTTTTGGACTCTAATTTGCATGATTTGAATTAAACTAACCATGGACTGACGTTATTTTCAGCAGAACTACTATGGCGTTGTTTTTGTGCAGAAATAAAAGTTCACAGAATGGAACGAAACTTTGCGAGGAATTTTTATTTCAGTAAAGAGAATTTCTGGAGCCAATACCCACCAGAGGTGGGCACCTGGGTGGGCACAACCCACTAGGGAGCGCGCCCCTCCTGGCACGCCCAGGTGGGTTATCCGCACCTGGTGGCCCCGCAGATCCTGAAACCGACGCTATAAAATCCTATTTTTCCAGGAAAAAATTAGGGAGAAAGAATTATCACGATCCACGAGACGGAGCTGCCGTCACCTCCTGTTCTTCATTGGGAGGTCAGATCTGGAGTCCGTTTGGGGCTCCGGAGAGGGGGATCTTCATTCTTCATCATCACCAACCCTTCACCATCACCAATTCCATGATGCTCCCCACCGGGAGTGAGTAATTCATCCGTAGGCTCGCTGGTCGGTGAGGAGTTGGATGAGATTCATCATGTAATCGAGTTAGTTTTGCTAGGGATTGATCCCTAGTATCCATTACGTTCTGAGATTGATGTTTCTATGACTTTGCCATGCTTAATGCTTGTCAGTTTGGGCCCGGGTGCCATGAATTCAGATCTAAACTATTTATGTTATCACCATTATATCCATGTTCTAGATCTGATCTTGCAAGTTATAGTCACCTACTACGTGTTATGATCCGGCGACCGCGGAGTGACAATAGTCGGGACCACTCCCGATGATGACCGTAATTTGAGGAGTTCAGGTATTCACCATGTTAATACTGTTTTCGGGTTCTCTATTAAAAGGAGGCCTTAATATCCCTTAGTTTCCTATATGGACCCCGCTGCCACGGGAGGGTAGGACAAAAGATGTCATGCAAGTTCTTTCCATAAGCATGTATGACTATTTATGGAAAGCCTACATTATATTTATGAACTGGATCTAGTGTCGTATCGCCCTAGATTATAATTGTCTCATGATGAATATCATCCAACAAGTCACCGATCCAATCCCTACGAATTTATCTTATATTCTTCTTGCTAAGTTACTACTGCTATCATTACTGTTGCACTTGTTAAAAAACTATTGCTATCACTATTACCATTACCATTGTCGTTGCTTCTATTATCAAAACTATCATACTACTTTGCTACTGATCACGTTGCTACAGATAATTAATCTCCAGGTGTGGTTGAATTGACAACTCAGCTGCTAATCCCTTCAAATATTCTTTGGCACCCCTTGCATCGAATCTATAAATTTGGGCTGAATACTCTACCCTCGAAAACTGTTGCGATCCCCTATACTTGTGGGTTATCTAGGCTTATCATCATCCTCACTTTGAGGTCCCTTCCCATTATGTTTGATATTTAATTTATCAGCCTGTTTAAAAACCCAGCAGTTTTTGTTGGTGTGGTTGGCAGTCTTGTCAGGGGCGCCATGGATCTAGCAAGGCATATCCAGTATTTTGTCTAAATTAGATGGACCGTCCCTATTTCCTTTGAACGGCTTCTTCCGCTGACCGGGTTTAGAGCCACTGAATCCGGTGTTCATTGTCGTATCTTCTGTTTCTTCGTTGTTGTTCTAAAGTTTGTTTTTGCTGCGTCGTGGCCTTTCATTGCCATCCCTGGCCTCGGAGGTGCCGGGGTTCCTGGTACTATTGCTTCTAGGAGCTAACTAGCTATCTTCGCCCACACAGAAGCGGGTCATAAGTGCAATAAGAGCTGCCATAGTCTTCGGCCTTTGCTGACTAAGGTGTCGGGCGAGCCATTCATCATGGACGCTTTACTTAAATGCCGCTAAGGCTTCAGCGTCCGAACAGTCAAAGATTTGGTTCTTTTTAATTAAGAACCGAGTCCAAAGTTTGTAGGCTGACTCTCCGGGTTGCTGGACTATGTGACTCAGGTCATCAGCGTCCGGTGGCTGGACATAAGTGCCCTGAAAGTTGCCCTGAAAAGCGTCCTCTAAGTCCTCCTAGCAGCCAATGGAGTTCTCTGGGAGGCTATTCAACCAGTGTCGTGCTTGTCCTTTTAGATTTAGCGGAGGTATTTAATGGCGTGGAGATCATCTCCGTGAGCCATCTGAATGTGGAGAAGAAAATCTTCAATCCATACAACGGGATCTGCCGTTCCATCGTATGGCTTGATGTTTACAGGTTTAAACCCTTCCAGAAATTGGTGTTGCTTTACCTCATCTGTAAAGCACATGGGGTGTGCGGCACCTCTATACCGGTCAACACCGCGACAGAGTTCAGATGACATCTGAGTTCGGGGCTGACCCCAGACTTGATTATGTTTGTCGTGCCAGGCCTGATGGCCATCATCTCGTGCTAGAGCATGTCCTCTTAATCCATAGATTGATCAGGTCTGGTCGGCTCTATTGGTCAGGTCCTGACGTAGATTGTACATGTAGCCCGGAGTCACAGTCTCCTTGCCTCTACGGTGAGGGGGCGTGGGCTGGTGTTCAGCATAATTAGTCGTTTTGTCTCGTCCACGTGGTGGTCGGTTCAGTTGATCAACATGATTGTATTTTGACGGTATTGGCTCAAAGGCCTCGTCATCAAATTGTGGCAACAGCCTGCGTTTAGGATAACTTTTTGTTTGGCGCTCAAAGCCATATCCTTCTTCGGCAGCTAGGGCCTTGGTCCATCTATCATTGAGCGTATCCTGTACGGCTTGAATCTGCTGTTGTTTATTTTTCAGGCTCCATGCAATAGAGATGAGCCATCGCTTGAAGCGTTTTTGTTCGAGGGGTTCCTCTGGGACGATGAAATCTTTGTTACCGAGGCTAACATCCTCTTCAGAGACAGGTAAGTAGTTACTATCTTCCAAATCCCCGTGATCAGTGAGTTCGTCGGGGTTGACTTGACCCTCTTCCCTCTCATTGTGATCGAACGTAGGCTCAACAGGGTGGTCAGAGTCTTCGGCATTGTCTGGAGTGTCATTATCTCCGGTGAGAGTATTGCTTTCTCTTGCCCAACGCGATCATGAGCGGCGCCGCTGATGCCGGCGTTTTGGTGGTTCATCGATGGGCTTATCCTCATCTAGATCTTGAGTGCCATCGTCATCCTTCTTCTCAGGCGTGTCCACCATGTATACATCATAAGTAGAAGTGGCCTTCCAACACCCAGTGATGGGCGGGTTTTGATCTGGCTCGGCTCTGACATCATCGTCCATGCCATCGATGTCTTCGGAGGCATAATCTAGCATGTCGGTTAAATCCTCGACAGTGGCTATTAAGTGGGTGGTGGGTGGGACAAAAAATTCCCTGCTCTCAGCCCCCAGCTTAAGTTAGGCGTAGTTCAGAGGCGATACCTTGGTGATGGCGAGAGATTGTATCAAGTCCAACAATTCATTTAAGAGTGAAAGCTGGACATGCGTCTGAGGATCTGCGGAGCCGGGCTTGGTGATAACCACTTGTTCGAGCCCGATGGACACAGACCTCGAGAGTTTGGAGTTGGCATCCAGAGGTGAGTTTGTCTTCCTGATGATGGGAAGAGTCCAGTTTGAGCCCGGGTCCGCCGACGGCGCGGTCGTATCTGGGTCTTCGGCTTATTTAAGGATGGCAAAAAATTTAGGTCTATATACATCATCATCAAAAGCTTCATACTTTAAAAACAAAGATTCAATTTCATAAGTACCCTTAAAAGCAACAAATTCTTCTATTTGTTCCACATCATAATAATCATATATACCATTGGCATAAGAAGCAAAGGTTTCATTATCATTAAATTTGCATGAAAAGGGAAGGTGTGGAGCATTCATCCTAGAGCAACAAGTATAATCATATCTCTGGCATAAATTCCAAGCATACCAATTCAACATATCAATTTGATCCCATAAAATTTTCCCTTTTGTGTCAAGCGATAATCCCTAAAGTATTCATGTTGATCCAACGTTACTCCCATTATCAATTTGAGTGTTGTTTTCTCAGAATTATCAAAGTAGTGCATAATATTTTTCACATAACGAGCATCAAGGATTTTAGGAGGTTCCCCATCTCCATGAGTAGCAAGTACCACTAATTGTTTTGGTGTTTTGTGTTCCATATCCATAACTAAAGATACAGAACAACTTAGAACAAAAATGAAAACTACTTAGTGATAAAGCAAACAAGCACACACGAGAATATTCACCCCACGCTATTGCTCCCCGGAAATGATGCCAGAAAAAGGTCTTGATAACCCACAAGTATAGGGGATCATTTGTAGCCTTCTTTGATAAATAAGAGTGTCGAACCCAATGAGGAGCTAAAAGTAGAACAAATATTCCCTCAAGTTCTATCGACCACTGAACTCTACGCACACTTGATGCTTGATTTACCTAAAACAAGTATGAAACTATTTTGCAAGAATAAAACTATGAGTACTTTGCGAGAATAAAACTACGAATAGATTGCATGGTAATAAAAGTGGATAGGTTTTGTCAACAAGAAATTCATTTGTCCCTAGGCAATCGATAACAAGTACCGGCAATCATTCTTGCAATTCTATATGAGGGAGAGGCATGAGCTAACATACTTTCTCTACTTGGATCATATGAACATATGATTGGAACTCTAGCAAACATCCACAACTATAGATCATTAAGGTAGTGAAACCCAACCATATCATTAAGTATCAAGTCCTCTTTATCCCATACGCAACAACCCACCTACTCGGGTTTAAGCTTCTATCACTCTCGCAACCCACCATAAGGAAATCATGAACTTATTGCAACACCCTACAGCGGGGACCCCTCACATTTGCGTGAGACGGAGGGGACTGTAGGACAACACCATAAATAAAATATACAATTATACCAACCAAGATCATGATTAACCCACTGGACAAAATAGATCTACTCAAACATCATAGGATAACCATAGATCATTGGGAAATAATATATGGAGTTGAGCACCATCTTTAAGTAGAGATTATAGCGGGGATAAGGGAGATTACACCACTGCATAGAGGGGGAGAGAGTTGGTGTTGACAGTAGCAAGATTGTTGATGTAGATCGCCGTCACAATCCTAGCCCCGGCGGCACTCCGGCGCCACCGGGAGAGAGGGGGAGAGAGCCCCCCTCCTTCTTCTTCTTCCCGGGCCTTCCCCCTTGACAGGAGGAGAGTTCACCATTTGGTCCATGGCCTCCATGGCGGCAGAGGGGTGGGAGCCCCTCTGAGATTGGATCTCCCCTATGTTCTCTTCTGTTTCGTGTTCCCCAGATTTGGCCCTTCACGGTTTCTTAAATTCCCGGAGATCCGTAACTCCGATTGCGCTGAAATTTTTACAAATTTTTTTCCATAAATTATCATTCTTGCTCTAGAAGAAGGGCCCCAACCGACCTTCGAGGAGGGCACAAGATACCTGGGCATGCCAGGGGGTGCCTGGCATGCCCTGCTGGGTTGTGGTCACTTTGGGCCTCCGTTTGCGTTGATTCAACCTCCAAAAATCATAAATATTCCAAAATAATTCTCTGTAAATTTTTATCGCGTTTGGACTTCATTTGATATGGATTTTCTGTGAAACAAAAAAACATGCAACAAACAAGAACTGGCACTGGGAACTGGATCAATAGGTTAGTCCAATAAATCATATAAAATGTTGCCAAAAATATGTGGAAGTTGTATAATATTGGCATGAAACAATCAAAAATTATAGATACGACGGAGACGTATCACCATACACCCACATTATACCTTCCTAGAAACAGCCACCATACCTACCTATTATGGCATTTCCATAGCCATTCGAGATATATTGCCATGCAACTTCCACCGTTCTGTTTTATTATGACACGCTCCATCATTGTAATATTGCTTTGCATGATCGTAATATAGCTAGCATAATGTTTACATGGCTTGTCCATTTTTTGATGTCATTTTCTATGCTAGATCATTGCACATCCCGGTACACCACCGGAGGCATTCATATAGAGTCATATTCTATTCTAAGTATCGACTTCTAATTCTTGAGTTGTAAGTAAATAAAAGTGTGATGATCATCATTATTATAGCATTTTCCCATGTGAGGAAAGGATGATGGAAGCTAGGATTCCCTCACAAGTTGGGATGAGTCTCCGGTCTTTATAAAAAAGATGCCAAAGAAGCCCAAAATAAAAAGAGAAAAGAAAAAATAAGAGAAAATAGAGAAGGGGCAATGTTACTATCCTTTTTCCACACTTGTGCTTCAGAGTAGCACCATGATCTTCATGATAGAGAGTCTCCTATGTTGTCATTTTCATATACTAGTGGGAATTTTTCATTATAGAACTTGGTTTGTATATTCCAATGATGGGCTTCCTCAAATTTCCCTAGGTCTTCATGAGCAAGTGAGTTGGATGCACACCCACTTAGTTTATTTTTGATCTTTCATAAACTTATAACTCTAGTGCACCCATTGCAAGGAAATCCGTACTCACTCACATTGATATCTATAGATGGGAATCTCCATAGCCCGTTGATACACCTAGTTTATGTGAGACTATCTCCTTCTTTTTGTCTTCTCCACATCCACCATATTCTATTCCACCTATAGTGCTATATCCATGGCTCACGCTCATGTATCGCGTGAAAGTTGAAAAAGTTTGAGAACATCAAAATTATGAAACAATTGATTGGCTTGTCATCGGGGTTTTGCATGATTTAATACATTGTGTGATGAAGATGGGGCATAGCCAGACTATGTGATTTTGTAGGGATAACTTTCTTTGGCCATGTTATTTTGAGAAGACATGATTGCTTTATTAGTATGCTTGAAGTATTATTGTTTTTATGTCAATACTGAACTTTTGTTTTTAATCTTATGGATCTGAACATTCATGTCACAATGAAGAAAATTACATGGATAAATATGTTAGGTAGCATTCCACATCAAAAAAAAAATCTGTTTTTATCATTTGCCTACTCGAGGACGAGCAAGAATTAAGCTTGGGGATGCTTGATATGTCTCCAATGTATCTATAATTTTTTATTGTTACATGTTATTATATTATCTGTTTTGGATGTTTTATATGTATTACTATGCTATTTTATATTATTTTTGGGACCAACTTATTAACCTAGAGCCCAGTGTCAGTTTTTGTTATTTCCTTATTTTTGAGTTTCGCAGAAAAGGAATGTCGAACCGAGTCCAAACGGAATAAAACTTTATGATGATTTTTCTTGGACCAGAATACACCCAGAGGACTTGGAGTCCAAGCCAAAAGACCCACGAGGCGGCCGCAAGGGTGGAGGGAGCACCCTAGGGGGGGCGCCTCCTGCCTTGTGGCCCCCTCGGGAATCCCCTGACCTACTTCTTCCTATATATTCACATATATTCCAAAACCCTCGGGGGAGCCAGAAAAATACTTTTCCGCAACCGCAACCTTTTGTTCTCATGATATCCCGTCTTGGGGCCTTTTCTGGCATCCTGCCGGAGGGGGAATCGATCATGGAGGGCATCTACATCAACCCTATTGCCCTTCCGATGAAGCGTGAGTAGTTTACCTCAGACCTACGGGTCCACAGTTAGTAGCTAGATGGCTTCTTCTCTCTCTTTGATTCTCCATACCATGTTCTCCTCGATGTTCTTGGAGATCTATCCGATGTAATATTCTTTTGCGGTGTGTTGTCAAGATCCGATGAATTGTGGATTTATTATCAACTTATCTATGAATATTATTTGAATCTTCTCTGAATTCTTATATGCATGATTTGATATCTTTGTATTTCTCTTCAAATTATCGTTTTGGTTTGGCCAACTAGATTGGTTTTTCTTGCAATGGCATAGGTGCTTAGCTTTGGGTTCAATCTTGTGTGATCTCACCCAGTGACAATGTAGGGGTAGCGAGGCACGTATTGAATTGTTGCCATCGAGGATAAAAAGATGGGGTTTTCATCATATTGCTTGAGTATGTTCCTCTACATCATGTCATCTAACTTAAGGCGTTACTCCATTCTTTATGAACTTAATACTCTAGATGCATGCTGGATAGCGGTCGATGTGTGGAGTAATAGTAGTAGATGCAGGCAGGAGTCGGTCTACTTGACAAAGATGTGATGCCTATATGCATAATCATTGCCTTGAATATCATCATAACTTTGCACTTTTCTATCAATTGCTCGACACTAATTTGTTCACCCACCGTATTATTTGCCTTCAGGAGAGAAGCCTCTAGTGAAACCTATGGCCCCCGGGTCTATTTTCCATCATATTTGTTTCCGATCTACTATTTGCAATCTTTTATTTTCATATCTATAAACCAATAAATCCAAAAATATTTTATCTTTTATTTAGTTTTACTATCTCTATCAGATCTCACCTTTGCAAGTGACCGTGAAGGGATTGACAACCCCTTTATCGCATTGGGTGCAAGTGTTTGATTGCTTGTATAGGTGCATCTATTGGGGACTTGCGTGTTTCTCCTACTGGATTGATACCTTGGTTCTTAACTGAGGGAAATACTTATCTCTACTGTGCTACATCACCATTTCCTCTTCAAGGGAAAAACCAACGCAAGCTCAAGAAGTAGCACCGCCCGCCGGCTCCTTGGATGGCCTAACGTCGGTTGTCTTCCACAGCTGCCTTCAAGGGGCAACGCAGTTATCCGCCTCCCATGGTGGGGGCACTACACTATGGGCACCGCTCAAGTCATCTTCATCATCGTCTATCCAGTCGCGTAGGGGGTCTGAGGTCGGGGATTTACCAGCTTGGACGGACCCGCCGACTTCGGCATCCTCAAGGCGCGTGTCATCGTCATCCTCCTCCTCCTCACCTCTGCTTCCTCCTGTCCGAGTCGAGCAAATCAGGCATTAAGTTATGGGGGTTTGGCCCATCATCCTTGTGTTGGCTCGGGAAGCGTTGTAGCCAGCCCGACATGTCAGGGGGCAAGAAAAGTGAAGAGGCGGCGAAGAACATAGACCAGACACTCACCACCGGAGTAGGGTCCAGCCGGCTGTAGGGTTCCCTGCCGAAACCCCACACCGTCTCATCGAGCCCGGCGTTGGTGACGGCATTGATGCGTCGGGTGACCCTAGCCGATGTGAGCTCCTGAGTCAACATCCGAGTCGGGTCTGATACGTATCCATCGTATCTATAATTTTTTATTATTTCATGCCAATATTTTACAACTTTCACACACTTTTGGCAACATTTTCTATTATTTTTGGGACTAACATATTGATCTAGTGCCCAATGCTAGTTCATGTTTGTTGCACATTTTTTGTTTGTAGAATACCCATATCAAACGAAGTCCAAACGTGATAAAAAAATACGGAGATTAATTTGGAATATATGTGATTTTTGGGAAAAGAATCAACGCGAGACAATGCTCAAGGGGCCCACAAGCCCAAGGGGTAGCCCCCTACCCAGGGCGCGCTGCGCAGGCTTTTGGCACCCCAGGAAGGCGGTTGGTGCCCATCTTCTGCCGCAAGAAAGATAATATCAAGGAAAAAATTCGCTCAAAATTTCAGCCCGGTCGGAGTTACGGGTTTCTGGGATTTTGAGAAATGTTTTTGGCCAAAAAACAGGAACGCAAAATAGAAGAGAAACACACACACACACACACACACACACACACACAGAGAGAGAGAGAGAGAGAGAGAGAGAGATCCAATCTTGGAGGTGCTCCTGCCCTCCGGGATCCATGGCGGCCATGGACCAGAGGGGAAACTCTCCTCCCATCTAAAGATCAAGGAAGAAGAAGAAGGAGGGGGTTCTCCCCCCTCTCTTTCGATGGCGCTGGAGCGCCTCCGGGGAACCATCGTGACAACAATCTACACCATCAACTTCGCCGCCGTCATCACCAACTCTTTCCCCTCTATGCAGTGGTGTAACACCTCTTCTACCCGCTGTAATCTCTACTTAAACATGGTGCTACAAGCTATATATTATTACCCAATGACGTAGGGCCATCCTATGATGTTTGAGTAGATTTGTTTTGTCCTATGGATGATTGATGATTGCAATTGATTTGAGTTGTATTTTTTATTTTGGTGCTATGAGAGCCTGGCTTAATAGGAATGATAGACTACTCATATCAACAAGGAATTCCTTCTTTTCCGGGAGCCCATTCAAAAAGAACTCCAAAGTTAAGCGTGCTTGGCTTGGGGTAATTTGATCGACCGAGAAGTTGGTCCTGGGTGCGCATGAGTGAGGACAAAGTGCATAGAGAGACTAGTGTTGGTATGTTGGGCCAGCCTTGATCTCGCCAGGCGTAACGGGGCGTTATAATTGGTATCAGAGCCGACCCTCGCGGTTACACGGGCATGCGCAGGTCAGGTGTGCGGGAATGTGGCGCATGGCACATGTGGCCCATTGTGGCACACGGCATGGCCCATGTGCCAAGAGGGAACAATCCTAATGGGCCGACGAGGACGTCGGTTCGTTTGAGTGGGGGATTATGTGAGAGCCTGGCTTAATAGGAATGATAGACTACTCATATCAACAAGGAATTCCTTCTTTAAGAACTCCAAAGTTAAGTGTGCTTGGCTTGTGGTAATTCTAGGATGGGTGACCGACCGAGATGTTGGTCCCGGGTGCGCACGAGTGGGGCCAGTCTTGATCGCATCGGGCGTAACGGGGTGTTACATGTGATGTCCTATGGTGCCCTCCGTGTCTCACAAGCGTGTGGGATTACCGCTATAGATTTATACAATACCTTCATGATTTGCTTATAGTGGGTAGCGAGAGTTATAGAAGCTTATACACGAGTAAGGGGGTTGTTGCGTATGGAGTAATGAGGACTTGTTACTTAAGGTTATGGTTGGGTTTTCTCTTAATGATCTTTAGTAGTTGTGGATGCTGATACGACTCTAACTTATCTATAACTTATGAAGTATTCATGCCATGTTTACAAAAAAATTATATGGTTTTGGTGCATTTTTTATGATTTTCATGGACTAACATATTGACCTAGGGCCTAGTGCCAATTGCAGTTTTTTGCATGTTTTTTGTTTCACAAAAATTCCATACCAAACGTGATAAAAATTTACGGAGATTTATTTTGGAATATATGTGATTTTGGGGGGGGGGAATCAACTCAAGACAGTGCTCGAGGGCGCCACGAGACACCAGGGTGCACCCAGATGGCTTGTGGGAACCTCGTATGTTGGTTGATGCCCTTCTTTCGCTGCAAGAAAGAGAATATTCGGAGGGAAATCCCCTCAAAATTTCAGCTCAATCGGAGTTATGGATCTCTGGGAATTTAAGAAACGGGTTTCGACCAGAAACAGGGTCGCAGAAACAAAAGACAACAGAGAGATGCAATCTAGGGGAGAGCTCCCTCTTCCCCCGAAGGTACAAGGAAGAAGAACAAGGAGTTCCCCCTGCCCCTCTCCTTTGGTGGCGTCAGAACACCACCAGGGACATCTCCTCCATCACCATCACCACCAACTTCTCCTCCGTTCTCATGGTGATGTGTGAGTAGTTCACCCTCGGGGTTGTGGGTATGTAGTAGTAGCTATGTGTTTGATCTCTCACTCTCTCTCTCTCTATCTTGTATTCTTGATCTTGCACGATCTTCATGTACTGTGAGCTTTGTTAATATAGTTGGATCATATGGTGTTTTCCCACTCTCTATCTTGTTGTGGTGAATCGAGTTTTTACATTTGAGGTTTCACTACTATCGGATTGAATAATTTTATGGATTTGAGAACACTTGATGTATGTCTTGCATGTGGATACCCGTGGTGACAATGGGGTGTTCTACTGATTCACTTGATATATGTTTTGGCACCCGACTTGCGGATTCATGATACGTCTCCAACGTATCTATAATTTTTTATTGTTCCATGCTATTATATTATCTGTTTTGGATGTTTTATATGCATTAATATGCTGTCAGATTCAGGGCTCCGTGGACCCAAGAAAAGTTTGAACTCTGGGGCGTGTGCGAAGAACTCAATCTCTCCAGCCTACCAACTCGTCGCTCTCACGGCCTAGCTCGATGAATAGGGAGAAGAGAGACTCAGAAGTTTACCCAGGCTCGGGCCACCGTGCGGTGTAAGACCCTACTCCTGCTTTGGGGTGGATTAGCCTCGTGGGGGGCTAAAGGTGAACTAGTACAGGGGAAGAACAACCTCAGGATGTCTGTTCTTGCATGGGTGTGATCTTAGGATCTGACCCCCCTCCATGGTAGTGGCTAGCCTATATTTATAGTGGCCTCGGTCCTCTTCCTCCAAAACGAAGGCGGGAAGGGATCCCACATTGGCCAAGTTTGAAGGGGGGCAACAAGTACATCTTATCCTGACGAAAGGTGGTCTTCGCCTGCAAAGCTCCTGGTTGTGACGTTGTGTTTGGTTCGGCGATGACATACGTCATGCCATCCTGGCGGTCTTGGTCTTGTAGCACGGGAATGGAAACATTTGGGTGATTCCTCGGGACCCCACGCCTGCGCTTGCCTCCTTAGCACCAAAGAGGAAGTCTGATGTACTGCGCTGGCTAGCGCCTGCCTGGCTTTCATCTTCATGGCTTGCGTCACCCGAGCCTCATGAGGTGGGTGCTTGCATAGGAATGTCCGCTCCTCGGGAGCTAGCCTGAGGAGGCTGCTCCCTCCGGAGGTCTTGGCATCGTCCGCCTCGCGAGGCTTGGCCCCTCGCGAGGGTATTTCCTTGTTGTGCCGAGGATGGGCCGTACCAGGCCGCCAATGGAGCCATGCTGCGGGCCGTAGGAAGAAAGGTGTAGGTACCCTAGTTCCTAGAACACCGACAGTAGCCCCCGGGCCCAAGGTGCATTCGGACTTGGCTTCGGAGTGAAGCCAAAGGGCAAGGGCGAAGCGCCATAGGCCCCAATCGCCTGCGGACCAAGTCGACGCATGTCACTTGGTGGGAAGTGGGCGTCTCTACTTCCCCATGCAGCCTCGGCAACTGTCAGACTTGACGACTGCCTGTTGCAAACACGGCCCAGCCATAATTGCCCGCCGCGCTTGTCCTTTGCTCCCCCCTTTCCTGTGAGATTGTACCTCCTTCTCCAGACTCCGCGCCAGCACAAATCCACTTCCGCCGCCATGGCTCCAAGGTTGAAGAAGAAAGGGAAGGCTCGCACGCCCGGGGAGTCCCCGCCGGGGTTGGAACCTGCGCTCGGCCGGTCAATGGTGATCAACTAGGAGGGCCTGGACAAGGTCTGGCCGGCCCTCGCCACTGATTTCAACGAGTGGAAGGTGATCCCCGTTGAAACATGGAGGCCACCGAGATCCCCGTTCACCTTCATTCTCTCCTGGACGACTTGGTCCCCCCTTTCTCTGATTTCTTCAATGCCGTGCTCTCGCATTATCATATCCATGCGCTGCATCTGGACCCCTGGTCCATCGTCCTCCTCACCACCTTTGCCTTTCTATGCGAGGATGTCATGGGTGTTGCTCCGTCTGTGGCCCTATTCCGCCATTTCTTCTAGCTCCATCTGGTCGAGGGCAGACAACGCTCGGCATGCATGGCATTCCAGGCTGTGGCGGCGAAAGCTGGCTCTGGCATTGACTTCACGCTTCGCCCGGATGTAAAGGGATTCTAGAAGCAGTGGCTGTATGTGGACACCACCACGCACAACCCCCTACTCCTGCTCCCGCGTGCACCGGCGGAACCGAGCTCCAGTTGGGGACATGTGAAGCTCGTCGACCGACGTCTCGCCCGCGTCTGGTCCAGGCTGGCCAAGCTGAAGGAGGCAGGGGTGACACGTGTCGATGGTGGCGACGGAGTTCATCAGGTGGCGCATCGCCCCGATCCAGTGCCACTCTCGCCCCATGTGGGCCTTCACTGGCCCCAATGACCCCATGAGGTTCCAGGTGCCCTCGCTTCCTTCCAAGATGCTGCATGCGGTGCTCCAGCTCTTGACAAGTGACCCAGCGCCTGCCACGCTCCCGACAGAGGGATGCCTCTTGTACAACTACTCGAACGGGGAGGCCTTCGCGAAGCAGATGCCCCGCTTCGACGAGTGGGGGCTGCGCCCAGAGGATCTTGAGGGGCCTCACAGAACCCCGTCTTGGTGGCTCCCGTGCTTGTCGATCATGTGGTGCACGCCCCTGAGGTGGTTGCAGGGGGCCGAGCATCGTTGAGTGCTCCTGAGGTGATCGTTGGAGAGCAGGTGTCGTCAGGTGCTCCTGAGGTAACTGCTAGGGAGCAGGCGTCACCGCATGCTCCTGAGGTGGCAGTCCACACTCCAGCCGTGAAGGGAAACGTACCAGCCCTCGGTGTACCCCTTCCAAATCTCGGGGTACTCCACAAGAGGAAGGGGCTCTGGAGCTGCCGTGGTGGCGCCCCCTCGGTCCCTGAAACAGAGGAAGTGGATAGATGTGGACGAGTAAGTACCTTATCCTCATGGATCTTCGCGTGTTGCGTCCTTTTCTGTCTCTGGCTCCTCAGGATCCCTTCAGTTGCAGCGGCGAGGCCGCCTGGGTGCGACCTCCGGAGGCCTTTGGTCCACCCACGACTCCAGGCCCCTCGGATCGAGCGCCCGCGCGGGACATGGTGCCGATCCGCGAGGTTGAGGTGCTACTGGAAGGCCGCGATCCTTCTCTTCCAGTGCCCTTCCTCCAAGGCCATTTTTGGGGCATGGGGGGCGTGCCGAGAGCTCCTCCATTGGTTCTTGATGGTGACTGGGTGACCCCAACGTTGGCTTCATCTTCGAGCTGTGGGGCCAGGCTACGCAGCGCCTCTGTCGAGGTCCGGGAAACGGTCAAAGGAGCTCCGGCCACCAGCCCCCTGCCGGAGATGGGCGCGTCGCGCTGCGCCTCTCCAATAGCCCCTGGCGCGGAAGGACCCAGCCACACGCTGGAACTCGCACACGGGCGCAGTGTCGTCCAACATGACCTTTTCCAGGAAGCAGTGAGCGCGCTGGGTCAGCTTAGGGGAGAACTAGCTGATGTCGATGCACGCCTCGACGCAGAGGGCCTCCGCCTGGCGTGCGAGTGGCATCAACTGAAGGTTGCCATCAACCTTGGGCATCTGCAGCATGAGCGCGCCCGCACGGAGGTCACGGAGTCCCTCGCAGCTTCTCATGAGGCCCGCGCTCGTGCTTTGGAGGAGGCCAGGGCCAACGACCATCGTCCTGAGGCGGCCGAGGAGCGGGAGAGGGAGCTTCGAGCTTCTGACGCTGCCCTTGAGCAGCAGTTCCAGGCGCGCAGGGCCGCCCTGGCGGCATCGCCAAGCGGGGCCCCTATAGACGAGAAGGGGGTCCAGGTGCGTGAGGACGCACTGGTGCTTGAGGTCTTGGAGCACAGCGTGGAGCTCGAGCGACTCGAGGCGAGGGAGCGCCAAGTAGCCACAGCTGAGGACGCCCTTGCCTCTCAGGAGGCTAGGGTCTAGCAGGAGATTGACCAAAAGGTGGCAGGGATCCATGGGGCTCTTGTTGACGAATACCGCCAAAAGTTGGGGCTCCATGAGACCCGCTTACAACAGCGGCAAGATGAGCTGCAGGGCAAGACCGACGCCCTCAGGGAGAGGCTGGCCGCAGCAGAGCGGCGCGAGAAGGCCGCCTAGGAGGTGTCAGATTCAGGGTTCCGCAGGCCCTTGAGAGGTTTGAACTCTGGGGTGCATGCGAAGAACTCCCTCTTCCCAGTCTGCCTACTCAACGATTCCATAGCCTAGCTCGTCGAACCCGAGGAACAAGGGACACAGCAGTTTATCCTGGTTCGGGCCACCTTGCGGTGTAATACCCTACTCCAGCTTTGTGGTGGATTGCCTCGAGGGGCTGAGGATGAACTAGTACAGTGTTAGAACAGCCTCAGGAGGTGAGGTGTTCTTGAGCTCGATGAGCTGGTGGGTGTGTGGATGATCTCAATCCCCTCTCTATGGTGGTGGCTAAGTCCTATATATAGTGGCCTTGGTCATCTTCCCAAATGTAGGCGAGAAGGGATCCCACAACAGCCAGATTTGAAGGGGGAAACTAGTACAAGCTATCCTGACAAAAGTATTCTTCGCCTACAAAAGGCTCTGGTGGTGATGCTGCAGTGGGCTCTGCGATGACCTCCGTCCTGTCGTCCTGGTGGTCTTGGTCTCATTGCACCGATATGGAAACCTTTAGTTGATTCCTTGGGACCCTGCGCCTGCGCTTGCCTCCTTAGCACCAAAGAGGAGACTGGTACACTGCGCCCGCTAGCACCCGCTGGGCCTCGGTCGTCATGTCTCACGTCATGTGAACCTCACAAGGTGCACCTTGCATTGATATCTATGCTCCTTGGGAGCCAGCCTAGCGAGGCCGCCCCTCAGGGAGGTCTTGGTGTCGTCCGCCTCGCGAGGCTTGGCCCCTCACGAGGGTCTTTGGGCTGTTGTTGTTGAAGCTGGGCCATATCGGGCTGTCGATGGAGCCACGCCATGGGCCGCAAGCAGGCAAGTCTGGGCACCCCCATTCCCAGGACGCCGACAGTAGCCCCCGGGCCCAAGGCGCACTCGAACTTGGCTTCAAGGCGAAGCCAAAGGGCAAGGGCGGAGCGCTGCGGTCCCCAACCGCCTGCGGCCTTGGTCGACTTGTGGCGATTGATGGGATGCGGGCGCCTCCGCTTCCGCACGCTGCCTCGAAAACCGTTTGACTTGACGAGACTCTATCGCATGCAAAGAAAAATCATCATTACATGCGATCGTGGAGGCCGGCGGTTGGCCTCCTCTTGGCTATAAATGAGGGGAGGGGCGAAGCCCCCTTTGCTTCATCTCCTTCTTCTCGTCGCCCACTCTCTCTTCTCCCTCTCTGCCTCACCATCTTGCCGTAGTACCCATGGCGCCGACTAGGACGTTTTCCATGGCGGAAAAAGGGAAGGCCCCCCACGAGGAGCCTGAACTGCTCCCACGGAAGAAAAGGTCCAGGCGTCTTGACAACACCGGGGAGAGGCAGGAAGTGACGCGGCCCTGGTAAGAGCAGCCACCACCTGGTTTCCCGCTCCCTCGGTACGCCCAGGCGCAAGGCTCGGGAGAGGGTTGAAGTGCCCCGCGCTGAGCAAGCCTCGGCCGTGGTGACCAGGCTGGGGCCGTGCAGCTGGTCGGCCCGCGAACCCATGCCGAAGGCTCCTCGCGTGAGTTCCTGATGTGGGAGGCGATGTCGCCGCGCACTTGGATCCGGTTCCCGCGGTTCTTCACCGAGGAGATGCTGTCGAGGGGGTTGCTCGGGCTGTGGCTATAGCACGTCAGGTGCTGCAGCCTGGCCATAGGGACAAAGGTCGTGGTGGTCTCCCCGAGGAAGATCTTCATGACCCGAGGATGGGGCAAGGTCGCCCGCGCTTGCCGCGCAGAGGGGGCCCTCGCCATCCATTTCGAGTATGATGGCGCCTCTACGCTGTTATTCAAGGTTTTCGACGAGGAAGTCACTGCCTGGAGTGCTGCCCGGAGGAAGCCGCCGGCAGGGTGTAGCAGCGGGCATTAAGCCCGCTCCTGGTACTGCGCTAGCTTCTCCAGTAGCAGCAACGACTCCTGGGAGTCCAGCGACTCTCCCGAGCCTAGCGAGTCCTCGAAGTCAAGCGACGACAGCTATGTGCCTCCGAGCTCCCGCCGTGCCCGGAGCGCGGCTGCGGCGTGTGCTCGGCGTCGTTGATGACCTGGTTGGGGTTGGCGTTGGCCTCTCGTGGCCCACTATTGATGATGGTGTCGATGGTGATGCCCGTAGTCAGGGCTCCTTGCGGATTTTCTTCTTTTGTTCCCTGTGAGGAATCGAGACAAGACCCCGTGGGGGTATGTAAGGAACCTGTAATGCTTTTGCTCCAATGTTTATTATTCCTGTTATAATGTTGCGGCTACGTATCTTGCTTCGGCATTGTCCCCCATTTTCATCCTCGTGGTAGCTTAGCTCTCTATGCCGGCAGGTCCCAGTACCCAGGCAAGCTTCGGCCGTCGCTGGTATGCCAGGTCGCGATGACGTGGTCAAGGCCAGGAGGCGAGAGGACCAAGGTTCGGTAAGAGCTCCTGAGGCGTGATGCTCAAGAGGTCCCCCTTGGTGTTCAAGCAACTTCCTGAAGGCTGGAAAGGAAGGCGGCATTGCCGGAGCAAGGCTGCAAGATTCGAAACTCCAGACAATGGCATCGCGTTAACATGAATAGGTGACTTATCTTAGCACACGAGAGGCGACTCCTCGTGCAGCGCCCGATTTGCATTTCAGCGGTTGTGCCACCAGGTAGGCTTACGCCAACCTCCCCTTTCCTCGCTCATCTAAGTGCTCTACGTCCTCGGGTCCCGACCCTCAAGCGAAGCTCTGTGGCCGCTGGTATGCCAGGTCGTGATACCGTGGTCAAGGCCAGGGGTGAGGGCTCGAGAGTCGGTATGAGCCCCCGAGGTGCGATGCTCGGGAGCCCCCCCCTTTAATGTGCAAGAGAATTGCATGAAAATGGGTAGCTGGTGGGGCCACCCGTAGCTAAGCTCTGGAGGTTACTGTGGGTTAGTCCAAGGGGAGATCATAACTTAAAATCGCGTTTGCTGCCCTGCCTCTAATCTTTCTACAAGAAGACGAAGGCACTGAGGATCTGGTGAGGTGACGTGTGCGGGACGGGCCGCGAGCCAGAGCTCGATCTCTCGGGTTTATCAGCGTTGCAGGGACGGACCCGAGCACAAGTGTCGTGCCAGCATGTGTAGCCCCCATTGAGGGATGAGAAGGAGGCCAACCAGTAGGATGAGCAGGATTCGGGGTTCTGCAGACCCTTGAGAGGTTCAAACTCTAGGGTATGTGCGAAGAACTCCCTCTTCCCAGTCTGCCTGCTCAATGATTCCACAGCCTAGCTCGTCGAACCCGAGGAACAAGGGACATAGCAATTTATCCTGGTTCGAGCCACCTTACGGTGTAATACCCTACTCCAACTTTGTAGTGGATTGCCTCGAGGGGCTGAGGATCAACTAGTATAGTGTTAGAACAACCTCAGGAGGTGAGGTGTTCTTGAGCTCCATGAGCTGGTGGGTGTGTGGATGATCTCGATCCCCTCTCTATGGTGGTGGTTAAGTCCTATATATAGTGTCCTTGGTCCTCTTCCCAAATGTAGGCGGGAAGGGATCCCACAACGACCAGATTTGAAGGGGGACAACTAGTACAAGCTGTCCTGACAAAAGTAGTCTTCGCTTGCAAAAGGCTCTGGTGGTGACACTGCAGTGGGCTCCGCGATGACCTCCGTCCTGTCGTCCTGGTGGTCTTGGTCTCATTACACCAATATGGAAACCTTTAGTTGATTCCTCGGGACCCTGCGCCTGTGCTTGCCTCCTTAGCACCAAAGAGGAAACTGGTACACTGCGCCCGCTGGCGCCCGCCTGGCCTTGGTCGCCGTGGCACACATCATGTGAACCTCGCGAGGTGCACCTTGCATTGATATCTCCGCTCCTCGGGAGCCAGCCTAGTGAGGTCGCCCCTCAGGGAGGTATTGGTGTTGTCCGCCTTGCGAGGCTTGGCCCCTCTCGAGGGTCTTGGGTTGTTGTTGCTAAAGTTGGGCCATACCGGGCCATCAATGGAGCCATGCCATGGGCCGCAGGCAGGAAAGTCTGGGCACCCCCGTTCCCAGGACGCCGATAGGATCGGGCCTCTGCCCAAGCCGAGTTGTCCTCACTTCAGCAACAGGTCGTGGGCTTCACGTCCCTTGTGGATAAGGCTACAGACGAAGCGAGACGCCGCTGGATGATGCAGTGCAAGCGCTCCTTGATGCTCGAGCACCTCAGGGCCTTGGACACCATCTGCGAAGAGAGCATCTCCCGCCCGCACGAAGCTGATGATGACGGCTACTCAACTTCTTCACCCAAGTCGTGACCTGTTTGGAAGAACAGGCTATGAGGGCGCGCCAGCTCATCGAAGAGAGAAGCCGGGGTCTTCTTGTTCGCGCATTCTGGCGTGTCTTCAGCTACCTTGTTAGGCTTGACACTGACTTCAACTTTAATGCTGCAATAGCACCCGTGCCCAGGGTCAAACAGGGCGACCTAGCGAGCTGGGTGAATGACCATCACTACAAAAAAATAAACTTCTGTGATGATACGTGTTTGTCACAGTAGGTCGCATTTTCTGTCATGCATGTACATCCATGACGATTTTATAACAGAATCAAGATAGTCATACCTGTGTTGTCATAGAAGTGTTCCATGACATTACCAAAATTATCAACACGGAAGTGTCAACTTCCATGACGATAAATCGCGCATCACAGAAGTGCTTTCGTCAAGGGTGACCGACACGTGGCATCCACCGTAACGGAACGCCGTTAAGCTATCGGGTCGGGTTTTGGATCCATAACCTGTTAACAGCCCCGACCAATGGGGATTTTCCACATGTAAAATCATCATTGGCTGGAGGAAACACGTGTCGGCTCATCATTGGGACAGATGTCATCCACCCATTGGATAGAAGGCGCCTATGATACGTCGACACGTGGCACGGCCCAACAGAGGCCCATTCCTGTGAAAAGGCCGGCCCGTTTGACTTGGTCAAAAGGTGGCGGGCCGGCCCATGGAAAGCCTGTTAACGGCCTGTTCGCATATAGCCCATTTACAACCCGCTAACCAAAGGCCCGTTACGCCCTATCCGAATTAGGCCTAGTAGCGTCATCTGGGCCATCCAATATGATTCCAGCCCTTTTTCACTTCTAGCCCATGTATGGCCCATGACGTCTTTTGGCCCATATGAGGCCCTTTGTAACTCTCAGCCCATTAACGACCCGTGGTGAAACTGGCCCGTAATGAAGAGTGTATCACTTTACCCCCATTAATGGCCCATGGTGAAACTGGCCCGTAATGAACAGTGTATCACTTTATACCCATTAACGTCCCGTTATTCCGTTGGGCCGTTCCCAGCCCAAGTTATCTTTCGGCCTTCTGGGGGCCCATTTATTCTTGGGCTCATTTGGAGCATTCGGTTACTTACGGTCCGATACTGTCATTTTTTGCTTGTGGGCCAAATTCAGCCCGTCATTACAGTCGGCCCATTTGTGGACCGTTAATCTGTTGGGCCATCTTCATACCATCACCAAATACGGCCTATTAACGGCCTGTTATGGTCAGCCCATAAAATGTACGATTTCCACTCTAGCCCGTCTACGGCCCATTAAAGGCCCATACAAGGCCCATAGATGAGTCGGCCCTTACAAGGCCCATGGATACTACGAGACGTAGAAGGCCCATGGATCCTACGAGACGTAGAAGGCCCATGGATCCTACGAGAGGTAGAAGGCACATGGATCCGACTACCCATTGAAGGCCATGGATCCGACGGCCCGTACATGGCCCATGGATCATACGGCCCGTGGAGGGCCATAGTCACTACAACGTTTGGGCGAGTTGGCCTCCGTTTGAATGATATAGCATATTCAAAGAATTATCTTACTCAATACTATCACCTCTAAAAACATACACTATACAACAAAGAGACCGAGGCATAGAAACGTAGAATAATCCTACACTATACAATAAAGAAATTACATCCGATTATACCCACTGGCATCATGGTTCGGCACAGATGATAATAAAGCATACACAAATAGCAAATTACATACACTGGGCAAATACAACTCATACATCATGGACGCGCATCAACTTAACTCCATTTGAACTATAATCTCTTCACAAAATAGGATTGGCTGGATTCAGATAGCACAAATTTCCGTATGCAAAATCTCCAATTCCTTCGTGGTTACCTCAGTGTCTTGTTTCATTTTTTTGACTCCTGCATCTAATACCTGCATGTCCAGTCTCAACTTGTTGATTACACATTGACAATCATGTACACGTTGTCTTGCCACCTCTAATTGATGCTCGAGAACATCAGCACAATCCAATTCCAATCCATAATCATTCGGTAACGGCCATGCCGCACTGCTCGTAGATCTTTGTGTTGATGTCCCTTCTTCCTGAAATGTTTCTGTAAGTACACATGACTAGGGCAAAAATATAGTTACAACAGTGAAGCGAGCAAGACACTATTTTGCACTACATGGCAAAACAGGACTAACAATAATGTTACACGTCACGAAGCATAAGCAGGTGATATTTTAAAAAGTATTAAAAAGATAGTCTGTGCAACCTGCATACAGAAATCTCTCTTAGCTCACCAGAGGAGCATGATGTTGGGGCCCAATCCAAAACACAGACTAGTTACAAATTTAGACATCACGTTGCATATAAGTAAGCAAGCAGTTGTCCATTCTGTAGCTCAATTAAAGTCTTAGGGAGCATAATGAATAGCAGAGGGTTTCATACAAATATACTACAGCAGGCAAAACTATGCAATCATTAGCCTAGTATAAACTAGATTGTGAGCCTCATGCAATAATAGTCGGTTAATAGACTTCAAAGCTTCAGGCACACTTCGGCCTTTAATTATGTCAACTAATAGTTATACAAGTACCCAACATCAGGCATGATTCTTTGGGCATCTCATTAACTGAGGACAAATAAAGCAATTGAAAAGAGCAAATTAACTATGCCTGAGACAAACAAGGAATTGAACTGTTGAGTTGCATACAGTGACTTACCTTAACAGGTTGAAGAGGCTCACTGCAGCTCCTACTTCTCTTGCAAGGCTCCTTCTTACCATCGCGTACTTGGAAATCCTCAATCTTATCTTCATTGCACCCCCTCTGCAAGGTGACACAAACTAGTTACTCGTCTCCTTGGAAGATAAATATGCATACTTTCCAGTCTGTGAACACAAAAGGATGAGATTATAACAAAACAACACCACATAATGAAACATGCCGCATCTCTTGCACTTGCACACAATGAAATGAGCATTTACTATGTATGCACTATGTAAAAACTAGGCATTCCTTCGAACTGGATCTCCAGGTACTCTTGGAGAGCCTACTTTAGTGTACAGCCAAACCTTTATGTCACCTATGAGTTAGACAAGGCCCCACTACAGCAGCCCTTAGTGTTTAAATCATTGACAAGCTCTGTTAGAGTGTTAGGTCAAGAACAGCAAGTAATCAAAGCAAACAGTCCTAGTATGGCTGGCTGATGCAAACAAGCAATTGAATAGATGTGTGAGCAAATATTACATATCAAGAAAAGAATCAAAGAAGGAGGCTTAAAGACCATTACTTGACAGATCAGATTTAAGGGGCATTCAAACATCATGTGCAATGTATGAACTAACATAAACATTGCATATTCCAGATTCTACAATAGAATGCACATGTATTAGGTTATGCCATGTATGATGATGCCTAAATGTACACTATAGCAGGCAGGAGTGATTCATCATTGCACGCACAATTGAATTGCAGGTTAAGGGCCAGTTTGATTCCGCCTTTTTAGGGCTTATTGTCAAAATAAGCCATAAAAGATGTAAAGAACTCATTTTTGAGTTATGGGCTTGGGCTTAACTAATTTCGCTTTGGAGGGGGGTGTTTCGGGTAGAACCTCCCTAAAAATTGAACAGAAGGGGAATAGTGAAATGACTCTGTTGTCTGCCTATATTACACTCAAAATGCAACTGCTGACGCCCATGTCACACCTGACCCTCAAGTAAAAACAAACACGCAAGCGTTCATTGCCCTGCCCGCTTGCATCTCCTCTCCCCTTTCCCTCTACCTTGATCCCCTGCCTGCAGCACTAGGGTTCCTCCAGCGAGCCGTCGCCACCGGTCCCATCTGTCCTGGTCCTCGACGATGCTATGTCCAGCTAGGCTACCTGGCCGGCAGGTAGGGACAAATCTCCCTGGCTGCTCCTCCCTCTGGCGCTGCCCCTCATTCTCATGGTCTCCAGCAGCTGCTCCACTGTGGTTCGTCCAACGCACTACTCCGGCGGGCGCTCCACAACTACGACTGATGCCACACTGCGGTAGAAGGCACCTTATTCCCCCTCCCCTCCTCCCAGGGCATGGGCTTGAGGTGCTGTTGAAGGATGAGCTCATCCAACAAGGTGAGGATCTCCTCTGATTTTTTGCCAAATTTTCATTCTGATCCACTATATGATGAATTGCTATGAGCTGCTTCTGCTGCTGCTATATGATGCATTGTTATGAGCTGCTGCTATATGATGCATTGTTATGAGCTGCTCCTACTGCTGCTATATGATGAATTGCTATGAGCTGCTGCTGCTGCTATATGATGAGTTGTTATAAGCTGCTCCTGTTGATGCTATATGATGAATTGCTATGAGCTGCTCCTGCTGCTGCTATATGATGAATTGCTATGAGCTGCTCCTGCTGCTGCTGCTATATGATGAATTGCTATGAGCTGCTCCTGCTGCTGCTATATGATGAATTGCTATGAGCTGCTCCTCCTGCTGCTATATGATGAATTGCTATGAGCTGCTCCTGCTTCTGCTATATGATGAATTGCTATGAGCTGCTGCTGGTATATGATGAATTGCAGACTGCTGCTGCTGTATGATGAGTTGCTATGAGCTGCTGCTGCTGCTATATGATGCTTTCAGGTGGTGCTGCTATATGATAATAACCAGCCACTTGGACCATCGAGTTTCAATAAATAATTGTTCTTCATTTAAATGTGGGTCATGCATTCTTCGTTTAAATTAGGCAATGGGATCTCTATGGAAAACATTGACCAAAGTAGATTGTGCCAAGTAGATGGTATCTTTGTATTTGCATTTTGAGCAAATAGTGATGGTCTGTTTTCCTATCATATTAATTACTGCACTGGGTTCAATTTGTGATGTTTGCAAGTCAAATTAATTTTCATATGGGCAGCAAAATGAAAAAAAATATAATGCAATCTAGACTTTCCACTGATCATACCAAAGATAAGCTGAAAACGCAATGAAAAGAACTGGTTGGCTTATAACATGGAGCTTATGTTCACAGGTGCTTATTTTCTTAGCATAACTCGTAATAATTGTCCCTAACAAACTTGTCTAATAGAATTGACATACAAATAACATGTCACGATGATTGCAATGGAGGAGTGACGTACCATAGCACACTGTATAGGCTCACCGCTGCCTCTCCTTTTTTTGCGATGTTCCATGAAATTGCCACATACATCTTGTACTTTTTCATTCTGCAACCCTATCTACAAGTTGACACGGCTAATTTCAGACATCTCTACATGATACTACATTGCATATCCCTTGCGCATATTTAAACTACCAATTAACGATTGTGTGCGTACCATAAACTAGCCATGACTCTGTGTGCTGGACTAGCAGGCACTCTAAGGGAGGCTAATGTAGTGCACTGGAATTCCTACATGCCACCTATGATTTTGTGTAATGTACTGCCCCTATTCCTAAATATATGTCTTTGTAGAGATTCCAGTATTGACCACATATAGATGTATATAGATGCATTTTCGAGTGTAGATTCACACATTTTGCTCCGTATGTAGCATATAGTGCAATCTCTAGAAAGACTTATATTTAGGAATGGAGGTACGAGGTAGTATCATGTATGACATCTACATATCTAATTTAGCAGCCAGTAGTAGAAATCATTGTCTGCACAAAGGGATTACTGGTCGAAAATCCTAGCAAAGCACACTGGCAGGCACAGAACAATACAAGAGAGAGAGACGCACTTACAAGATCATAGAAATGCCTCAGTCCAGGATCTTGGCTGGCCAAGCTGTTAGATCCAGAAGAAACATCGTCCTTGTAGTTTTTGCTAGCTGCATAATAGGTAATAGTGACCGGTTAGTATATTTGAAGTACATCGGGCAGGTGATGTTCGACGGGTTTAAAGGTGAAAAGTACCTAGGCCGTGGCGGGTGCTTGGCATCTCTCCAGACGGTGGGAATCAGGTTAGAAACGTCAAGGGTGATGACGCTGCGCTGGCTATCGGGGTCCGGTAAGGAGATCTAGAACCGTCGAGTAGGGTGTTTGTGGAGCGGCTTCGGTAGGGTGGTTTACTGTGTGGGCGAAGCGGATCTGTGGCCGTGGACAAGGGCGTAGGTGAAGCTGCTCCGGTGGTTGGGTTAAGGATGGTGTCGATGACGTGGATCTGCTACCGTGGACAGGGCGTCAGAAGCTGCTCCGGTGGTTGGGTTAAGGATGGTGTCGACGATGCGGATCTGCGGCCATGGACGAGGCGTCAGAAGCTGCTTCGGTGGTTGGGTTAAGGATGGTGTCGATGATGCGTATCTGCGGCCGTGGACGGGGCGTTAGAAGCTACTCCGGTGGTTGGGTTAAGCATGGTGTCGACAATGCGGATCTGCGGCCGTGGACGGGGCGTCAGAAGCTGCTCCGGTAGGTTGGATGAGGGTGCGAGGAAGCGGATCTGAGGCTGTGGACTTGTGAGTTGGCAAAGCGTCCCCGGTAGGGTTGAGAATGGTATAGGCGAAGCTACTCCAGTAGGGTTGATGATGGTGTCGGCGAAGCGGCTCCGGTAGGGTTGAGGAAGGTGTCGGCGAAGAGGATCAGAGGTCGTCGACGGGGGCGTTGGTGGGGCGGCTCCGAGGGGTGTGGACGAAGCGTCTCCGGTGGGGAGTACGAATGAGCCGCTACAGATGCGCGACGGTTGACGAGAGTACCGGCGAAGCAGATCCGGTGTCGCGGACAAGGCCGGCACTGAATGGGCTGTGGTATAGTGGTGGATGAGCAGTCTACTTGTTTCTAGGGTAGGTGGCAGGGGTAGATGCGGCCGCAGAAGAAGATCCGGCGAGGTGGACGCCGCAGGCAGTGAATGGGCTATGGTACGCCGGTGAATGAGCAGTCTAGGGTTTCGAGAGGGGAGGGGAGAAAGGGCGATGAAGTACGGACGGCGTGATGTAAGATGCTCTAGTGCTGTGGAGTTAGTCGTTTTTGCGGGAGGGGGAGAGGAAATGGGGGTGCCATGTAGTGGGGGGTACCGGAAGTTACCAAAGCAGCCCCGACCTATTATGTAGATGAGGGCGGTATTGTAACTGTTGGTCTCCGTGCACCAAGGACAAAAGGGGAATTTTGCATGCTAAAGACTAAGGTGGCGGAAATTTTAGAAGGGGGCGGGAGATTTTGCCGCCCGCGGGGTCGTTCATATCCAGTTTCAACAAATTTTGGACCGTGCTAGCGGGAAGGTCATGCTAGACTGTGTACACGGGGCACGCGTCAGCAGTTAATAACTGGTGTGAAGTCCACCCCAGAAAAAAAGACAATAACTCGGGATGATGCGCCGATAACTTGGACGTTCACACGGGCGCGGCCAATCGTACAGGTGTAGTGGCGCGCTCACAAAAAAGGGATCAAACGCTCAGCCTATGTATTTCTCGTGTAAATAGATAATTGAGTGCCATTGGTTATTTACTTTAAACATAATGCATTGACGTGTTAGTGTAGAGGCGCACAAAAAGAAATGGATATTGTAGTCCGCTACTTAAAAGTGTTACCTCATATGATTACATAGCCTCCATTTCATAAATTGCGTACCCGTTGAATTCATATATGAATATTACACATATTACTTCAAAATAGAAACTTAAATCATCCAAGACTAATGAATTTGAATGCAAGAGTAACAATGGTGTATGTACATGATAGCTACATTGGTTGTTTGAAGAAACGTCACTGTAACTTTGGCATGCGCAATTGAAAAGGTTTATTTAAATAGAAAAAAATGTGATATGTGAGTGTCCAATCTTTATAGCGTTGAATCGATAGTGTACCTTTGGCCACGATATGAAGTAGATATTGACTTATGTTCAAGCGATGCACATCCACAATCGCTAGATAGTGATACGTGAATGAATTGTGCAATCTCTCTCACATGCATACATATCTCATTTCCCTGTGGGCATCGGAATCACACACGCGCACTTCGTGTATTTCTCCCCCTCCGTCAAGATTAAATTCGTCTTTCTACCCCGTCCTACAAGTCTCTCACACAGAAACACACACGCTCTCTCTGTCTAACACGCCCACCCCTTTAATTCCACCCACCCACAGCCACTAATGTCTCAAAGTATAATAATGTCTCTCACACATATGCCTAAGGTTAACTCGAGTTCCGGAACCATATGAATACATACAATGGGATTCCAACAGAGCACCTTTTGTTTTGAGATTTCTCTCTCTCTCTCTCTCTCTCTCACACACACACACACACACACACACACACACACACACACACACGCGCGCGCACACACATTGTTTCTCACTTCATTTTTTTGGCACTTGCATGCACACCGTTTGTTTATCTTCGTGATGCTTTAAGTATGCCTTGCACAAATGCTATCTACCTATCCCTTAATATAGCTAGATATGTGTCACACAAAATCCTTCTCCCTACTAACAGGATGCTCATGCGTTGCACAGAACATCAAGATGCATTTGTATGAGTAGTTTATCTTGTGGGAGAAAAGGATGAACGAGGGAATGCCTTATTTGCAAATGCGGAGAGGGGTGTGGGTATGTTTTTGCAAAATTTCCATAGTTTCCTTCCGATTCCTCGGATATAAATCGGATGGCCTATATTGCAGGATGGCAGGAACACCATCATCACCAACTCTGTTTTTATAAGAGTAGAGATATGTGAGTGTCACTGCCCCCCCCACACACACACACCCACACACCCACACTTCCCAACACCGAAGGAGTAGGGTGACACCTCGATCTTGATACTAATCTATCGACTGCCTTCTCTCTCAAACATACACACACACACACACACACTACCCGGCACCGAAGGAGTAGGGTGGCACATTGATCTTGATAATAATCTATCTACTCCTCTTTCAAACACACACAAATACACACACACTCGCTAGTTGTGCCTGTACGCCTACCGCGCAGACTCTCGATACATCTTTCCCTCCCCCCCCCCCCCGCCCCAACAATGACAGCAGAAGGGTGACAACTCAATCTGATCATAATCTGCCAATTGGTTTCTCTCTCAAACATTGTGTCTTGGTGCCTCGCTCGGTAGCCCCCTCGATATGTAGACTTCTCGCACGCGCACAGTTGTAGTGACGATGACGCTGAACCCAGAATGCCTTGTTTTTACCGGCCTCATGTGATAGTTTTCACCCTGTTTTCTTTTAATCAACAAGGCAACCTTTTCTTTGTTACTACTAGTGAATCTGAAATCATTCGGGGCAGACATAAAATATATCACTTCAACCCAATTATCGCAGCAACTATTTAAAAAGAAACTAGCTAGCTGCCCGTGCATTGCACGGAACATCAAGATGCATTTGTATGAGTAGTTTATCTTGTGAGAGAAAAGGCTGAACGAGGGAAGGCCTTATTTGCGAACGTGGAGAGGCGTGTGGGTATATTTTTGCAAAATTGCCATAGTTTCTTTCCTATCCGTTAGATATAAATCCGACGGCCTATATTGCAGGATGGCACACGCACCATCATCACCAACTCTGTTTTCTACTCCCTCCGTTCCTAAATATTCCCTCCGTTCGAAAATACTTGTCATCAAAATGGATAAAAAGAGATGTATCTAAAACTAACAAGTATTTCCGGACGGACGGAGTATTTGTCTTTTTAGAGATTTAAACAAGTGACTATGACCGGACCTTACCAACATACTCAAAAAAGTAGTCCATAATTTTGATGTTATCCTCTTTTCTTGGCGGTGCAGTTCCATCTGGATACCTCATAAATAAATCAAGGACAAATCGGACCCCTTCCTGAAAAGACATACGGAGCAAAATGAGTGAATCTGCACTCTAAAATATGTCTACATACACATCCGTATGTGGTAGTCCATTTGAAATCTGAAAAAGAC
Organism: Triticum aestivum; assembly: GCF_018294505.1. Lineage (NCBI taxonomy): Eukaryota > Viridiplantae > Streptophyta > Magnoliopsida > Poales > Poaceae > Triticum > Triticum aestivum. The sequence goes on along the minus strand of NC_057801.1, from coordinate 204,562,265 downwards.
AAATATTTAGGAACGAATGGAGTATAAGAGTAGACATGGAGATATATCTCCATCATGGTCTACAACAAAAATGTGTTGGGCTGGTTAGTGCCGCATGCTCGCAACGCGATGACATGAATTCGAATTCTGTCTTTTGACTTTAGATTTTTATATTATATATTACTTATTTAATATATACTTCTTTCGCTACTGTACTGACAGTGGAACCCACAGAGTACTTAGAATACAAGATTAATGATGGACTTGTTTCTTTTTAACATTCTGTACGAAGCTGTAGCCACCCTGCAAGTCACGTGTACACTGTACATGCAATTAACTTTTTATAGAGGGACAATCATAGAGGCAATTAACTCAAATGGATTGGATGTCACTCTATTATTTCCAGCATAAGAGCATCTCCAATGGCAGCCGGCGAATTTCCTCCCGCTTCCTTCCACGGAGGACGACATCAAACGCCTGCGGCATACATTTTTACAACTCTAACCAACCAGATGAAATTCGTGCAAACACGGACTGATTTCATATAAGCATGAAGGATTTCGTATAAAAAAGCCGGATCTTCATATAAACATGATGGATTTCGTTACATTTACATGAACTAAGCGGTGCCAATCCGGCTCTCTTGGTATAATTAATACTCCCTCCGTCCGGAAATACTTGTCCTAAAAATGGATGTATCTAGACTTACTTTAGTTATAGATACATACAATTTATCCATTCTTAGAACAAATATTTCCTGCCAGCTGCAGAGGGAGTACATAATCTAAATGGCCGCCTGCGGATCCCTTTGTCTTCCTCATGTCCGTCAGACACTTGCGGGGTCGACAAAGGTCCTAGGAAGAGACGAAGCAGCAAAGAAACCACCCGAATGCATAGTCATCGCCTCGACGGTGGCCTTCATGGGACCCAAGTGGCGGCGGCCTCCCGTGTTCTACTTCTCCTCGATGATGGCGGCGGACACGGAGAAGCTGGCCACCGACTCGTCGCTCTCCATGCACCTGGCTTCTGTCTCTGCCTGCATGGCGCTATCGCAGGCACGGGAGGCGCGCCCACAGACACGGGAGGCACGACCATCGCAGACACTGGTGGCGCGGTACGACGCGGCAGCGATGATGCCCGTACCGGCGTGCTCGCTGCCGTGCCGGCGTGGAGCAACTCGCCACTCCTCATCGAGCTGAACTGGAGCGGCGAGTTGCTGAACCACGCACCTGCTTGGGGCGGCAACTGGCTCCGTCGGGCCAAGCGAGGTTCGTGAAGCACCGAGCGCCCTCGCCCGTATCCGGAGGGCTCGGTGGGCCACCCAGCCGGGTAATATGCCGGAGAACGGCTCCTCGGAAGCCATCGGAAGAGTGGAGAAAATGGTGAAGGAGGAGATGGGGGAGCAGCGGAGGGGTGCGATTCTTGCCCGCTGTCTGTCTGGCCTCGTGTAAATTGAGGGTAGACGGTAGGAGCTTGGCCGGTGTCTGGCCTCGTTTAAACTGAGGGCGGACGAGAGGAGCTCGGCCGGTGTTGCGTTTAATTCCGGCCCGCTCAGGAACGGACATGTGGCTGGAGTAGGATTCTCGGTTTGCATGCGGGTTTAACGGAGGGGTTTAATGGAGGCACTGGGCGTGCAGCGGGCGGCGCAGTACTATTCGATTTGACATCAGTAATGAGCCGTCAAATCACAAAGGCCCTTGCCTCTCATGTAACCGACCAAGCTAGACTGCCCCGCCCTCTAGCCTTTTTAAAAATGTATATACTCCACTTTTGTACAGTAGTAGTGTCGATGGATTGCGCCATGGAGCAAAACTTGAAATTAAAAAAAAGGTGGCACATATAGAGAGCGCTCGTCGCCAAATTATGCATATAGTACTATTAAAAAGGCTAGTCACAATAATGGTGTCCAGCACAAGTGCACAACCCACCCCTCAAATAAAACTAAGCACCCTGGAATTCTTTGACAAAACTAAGCACCCTGAAATTCTTTGACAACTAAACTGCTGGCTATATGATGTTGGCCATATATATTGTACGTATATAATGTCAAGAAACGAGTGGTAGTACTATACCAACTAAAAGATGAAATGTAAGAAATACTAGTATGTACGTACTGAAGAGTTAAAGTAACAAGGAGAAACATAACATAGTTCTGCTAGGGGCTCAGCACAACACACCCCTCAAATTAAACTAAGCACACCTAAAATTAAACTTTGCAACTACTCCAGTAGACACTACATTAGAACCACCATGAGCAATGGCACTACCACCTTACTCGGAGTCCTCGTCCACGTCCTCGACTTCGTCCTTGTCCCTCTTCCCCTTGGCCGATACTTCTTTGCTTGAACCGCACACTTGGCTCTTGCTCTTCATCCAACCCTTGTAGATATTGAAACAAAGGTAGCCATCCATTGCAGTGTAGTGGATGTGGTCTATATCTAGTACATTCTGCTGCCATGCATAACGATGAAACGTCTATGGAGGTTCCTCGTGTTTACGGTACGAAGGATGAACCATGGCTCCTGCCAGGGTCAGCATTGAAGGCTGACGAGAGGGCAGCAGCCGATTCTTCTGGAGGTCGAAGGGGTTGCCTACAACGAGGCCTATCCGACCCAGGACTTCTTTGTCGTTCATAAAGTCTACAGTAACGAATTTGACTAGGTTGCTCTCGAGGAAGTTCTTAAAATCCAGGCATTCAACGTCGGCATGGCATATGTGGTAGACCAAGCATAAGTCATGCACGCAAACCTGGATCATGGCGGGCTTCTTCCTCTCTTCATCCTTTAGATCCTTCTCTCATCCCAGGACTGTGGTGTACTCAACATCTAGCCCAGCGACCCACTCATCATCTGAGTTTTCGAACATGCGTCTGAAGCGAGAAAGGCATCCTTTCACCGTCACGGAAGAACGGGTGTAGATGACGTCGAACTCATCGCCGGTGATGGTTCTAACCTTGTACTCACCACCGATCATGGAGATTTGGGTGCCATGGATTTGGGAGGAGGGTTAGGATTAGTGGAGCTTCCATAATGTGAAAGGACGGGACGACTAGGAGCGAACCGCCGTAGTATTAAAGGATGTGCGGGGACGAGTAGGAGCGAACTGCTAGCGTGCGAACGGCAGCGTAGTGGCTTTCCATTCTCCCATGATACGGGCTTCCGAGAGCCCTTGGATCTGAGATCTAATGGTTGCATGACGTGATTCTAGACCTATGGGTGAATATCCTATCCTGGAGGGTTATTCTGCAAATTTTCAGCAACTTAGCATGCGACCGTTTGATCTTAGATCCAAGGGCTGCCAGCAGCCCGTATCATGGTCGCGCCTACCACGACCGTCACATCGCTCGCGCAGTCACGCCCTTGGAGATTTAACACGGTGCGTTAGGCTATCTGATGTTGGCATGTCATACATAGTCATCACTTAGTCACTCATACTACAACAAGGTTAGCTATAAGGTTGGCTGTAAGTGTATTTTTTTTACTTCTCTCTATCTCTTTCTTCGTACTCCCTCTGTCCCATAATATAGGAACATTTTTGACACTAGTGTAGTGCCAAAAACATTCTTATATTATGGGACACAGGGAGTACTAGTATTTATTGCATTTGCCAAGGAGTGACCTCTTCCAATGAAATGGTGTGCTTATTAGTGTTTTGTTGCTAAGTTTGCTTCATTTAATTAGCTATAGACTCAAAATTGTATTTTCACCTAGGTACACGCGCTTAGCATCGTTTCTTCCTTTGGTCACTAAACTAGTCTCTCTCTTCTTGATTAACTTGCCACATCAGACTTGATGCCTATGTGGCAAGCTTAGCACCTGTAGGAGCAATTAAGTACAATAGTGCGCTTTACATGGCATTTTTGCATATGTGGAGGAAAGAGAGGCAAGGAAAAAGTGGAGAAGTGGGCTCTCATGCAAGAGCCAGCCTCAACTACATGGTGGAGCATTGGGAGAGGCACTTGTATGGAGGTGGTCAGGAATTGGGAGACTCACGCCGGTCATAGCACCGTAGTTAATATGATAATGGCAAGTCAAATCATGGGGCCCCACCTGTCCAGCAGTAACTCGCTGTCAAATCACACAGCCCTATGTTTGCAGCAGCCTACTCCCTCATCTTCTCGCGTCTCTATCGAACCGACTAGGCGGAACTACCCCGCCTACCACGCAGGAAAAGCCCCGCCCTCGACTTTTAAATAGTAATGGGAGGAGGTCTAGGTGACCAAGGTGGAGAGGAAAACGAGAGAACTTAATGTTTATTTGCTAAGGCTGGTTGTAATGGTAGTATCATAGCTATATCATGCATGCCAACTAGGCAATTTTGATGAGGTGTCATAGAATTAAATGAAGAAAGATATAATTTGGTCTCATTCATCTTTCATAGCCATTGGATGTGATGCTATAAGATGCGTGTGTGCTGGCGTGGGTTGTATTTGTTCTTGTTTTCAAAGTGAATGAGACCAAATTATATCTCATCTAGATGAGTTCTGGGTACTCCCATTCCCGATACGGCTTTAATGCAAACAAGGGAGGGAGTAGCGGTTCCCGAAATGTTGAACGGCCAATGCATCCTCCTTCAATTAATGCATGAGGGAAGTAACGGGAGGAGGTCCGGGAAAAGAGGCTGCACGATGTGAATGCAATGCAGTTTGCCCTCATATAAAGGCGCCCCTCCATTCCAATGCATCTACCATATCGTACGCACCTAAGCATTTGCCTAAACACCTACACTAAGCGCAAAAGAGCTCACTCCAGACCCATGCCAGCGATGCGCGTGAGCAGCCAGTGGCTGTGCCAGATGGTCCACGACGCCGTCCTGCGGCATGGCGCCGAGGATCGTCTCCAGACGGTGTTGAAGACCGGCTGGTGGATGGCCGCCGTCGACGCCAACTATGACTCTAAGTTGGACCAGATGATCGTTGCCACCAGCAACAAGTTCACCGTCCTCAAGAAGCACACGGACGACATAGCCGTACTCCTCCAGCCCGCGCGCCCGGGCTCCTCATTGCCTGCCACCCTAATCGTCCTCCATGGCCGGAACCTCTTTCAAGCACTGGTGGCCCTGCTACTGCCCGCCGACGCCATGAAGAATGTCCACCTGGAGGTCGCGCTTGCCGCGAGGTGCCTCGCCCTGCAAGAATTCGTCGACCTACACATCCCGTGTACGAGCAAATCATGTACATAGGTATCTACAAGGCCTGTGAGGACGCCATGACGTCGGCCTTCCTGAACCGGCTGGAAGCCTTGGATGCCTTTGCTGAGAAGCACCTCGACCTCGCCACAAAAGCTGTCGCTCCTTAGCCGTCGGTCGGTGGCCCAGCGCACTAAGTTGAGGAGGAGGAGGAGGTCGTACGTTCATAGATCCATCTTTCTTCTTGACTTCTGTAACCACCACTGCGATCGCATCATCGTGGCCTTAATTCTTATTGTGTTGTTGCATTCTCGTTCCAGTCAATACCGACATGTGCGATGCCTTTGCTTAATTATATGCATCACTGTAACTAGTACTCCATCCGTCAATTTATAAGTTGTGCTTACCTTTTCCATTAACTTCGTGCAACGTGCGGGCATCTTGCTAGAAACACTAGAATATGTCTATATAATCCGTATGTGATAGTCCATTTGAAATCTCTAAAAAGATAAATATTTAGGTACGGAGGGAGCAATATATTAGGAGTATATCAAAACAAGAGTGATTTCTTTCAAGTTTGTGAACAAGTACTACTATTCTACTACTTTGGATCCGTCGCAACGCACGTGCTAGTAAATGGAAAAGGCCTGCAGCGTTCGCGTCGCACCCCCACATGTCCGGGAATCGGGAGTACTCCACGGCCCGTCCAGCACGACACATAGCTTAGGGAAGGCGTGTTGCCTAGCATTTTCACTTTCATGTGGGACCGCCGTTGAGTAAACCGACTATTGGCAAACCGCACCTCGCCCGTCGCCAGGTTGGAAAACAGAAACGAGGGGAAGATCTAGATGTAGCACGGAATCCAAGAAATTTGGTGTCAGATGGGGCTCGTTGATAGAGTAGGAGCATTCCGTACTATTACTACTCCTACTAGTACCAAGTTTGTACTCCTAATACTATATTACTAGTACTACCACTATACAACTAGTAGGTACGTGCACGACACAACATCGTAGGAACAAAAGACGGGAAGATCTTGTTTTGGGTGATTTATCTTTTTTTTCAATCAACGTAGTATGAATAATATGATGTGGGGGGCACCCATGAAGCTTATGTGGCTTGGTTGCATGGCTACGAAAGGTTAGAGAAAAATAAATAGATAATGTGTTTAGAGTGCACTCCACTAAATAGATATACTTTGGATCCATTGCAACGGACCGACACATCTATACCTATACCCCCTATATAGTGTGTGAAAAACTTTGAAAGTTGGTCGTTGGATGAAGCCAATCCGACGGTACAAAGATGGAAAATCCGAGCACTATTGGCCGTTGGATATCATCCACCATATTCTGCCACATGTATAATCTAGAAGACTCCATGGTTGAACTTATTCATGACTAATTTTGCCATAACTAAGCTTAGGCAAAGTTATTAGTTCTTCAAAATGAGAGCCACAAGTTGGCAAGCCTAAGGGAATCTTGCCACATTTTGTGTGTGTATGTCATGTCAGGCCTTAGTGTGGCTTGCCTAAGGTGTGGCTTGAACCAAACACTCACCTAAGTTAGTCAAACTTGCCTAACCTTACGTGTGGCAATCTTCGGCAATCTTAGTGGCTGTTTGGTTCCTAGCCACACCTTGCCATACTTTGCCAGACCTAACCTTAGGCAAGTTTGACCAAATTAGGTAGGTGTTTGGTTCTAGCCACACCTAAGGCAAATATTTTTTATGAGCAGTGAGCCCCACATGTCATAGACACAAAGGGGCTGTTTGGTTCTAGGCCTAGCATTGCCACACTTTGCCGCACATTTTTGCCAAGCTTGCCTAAGGTTAGTTCATCAAAATGAGAGCCACAAGTTGGCAAGCCTAAGGGAATCTTGCCACATTTTTTATGTGTATGCCTTGTGGGGCCCAAGTGTGGTTTGCCTAAGATGTGGCTTGAACCAAACACTCACCTAAGTTGGTCAAACTTGCCTAACTTTAGGTGTGGCAATCTTTGGCAAAGTTAGTCACAAACCGAATATGCCCTAATAACTTTGTGGCAAGATTCCCTTAGGCAAACCAAAGTGTGGCTAACAAAAGCAACTCAACTAAGGCAAGTGTGGCAAAAATCATGTGGCAATATATGGCGAAGATAGTCACAATTCAAACAGCCCTACTAACCAAACAGCCCCTAACCTTAGGCAAGTTTGGCAACATTGTATGATAAAGTGTGGCATTGCTAGGCCTAAAACCAAACAACCCCTGTGTCTGCCACAAAAAATGTGGCTAACAAAATGGGCACCACAAGTGTGGCAAGATTTGGCAAGAAGTTGAGTCTATGACATGTGGACCATGTAGCTAGAAAAGTGTGGCAAGCCACAAGTGTAGTAATGAACCAAACACATGCCTAAGATATTGTGTCACGCCTAAGCTTAGGCGTGGCAACCTTAGGCTGCAAACCAAAGATCTATACACTACTAGGGAAAACCCTAGCAATAGCGCGTGTTTTGTGCCCACTAGTAGCGCGGGTGGCCGCGCTACTAATAAGGCTCTACAGCTATTACTTAGCAGTAACGCGTGCCATCACGCGCTACTGCTAGGACAAATAGCTGCAGCATTTGTTCGATACCATGCTACTGCTAAGTTAACTACTTGCAGCGTGTTTTCCTTCCATCGCTACTAGTATTTTTTTAGTGTATTTATGCGCCATCATACAAATATTGGTACAATACCAGCTGTTATGAGGTTTACATCATTATGTCCATAACAGTGTGTCAAATGAAGGTGGATTAGGTTCAAGTGGAGGCAATATGTGGTGCATGTCAAAAGTATACTACTAATCCAAACTTTATCTAGTTTGGGCTAGTAGTACTTTCGATGTGCACCACATGTTGCCTCCACTTGAATCTAATCCGCCAGCAAAAGCTATTTAATCATCATCATAGTCATTACCACCAATAGTATTTATTTAATTAGCACTAACACTAGCTAATAATAATCATCATAGTCATTACCACCAACACTAGCTATTTTATCATCATAGTAATAGTGTAGCACATCATCATCCTCAAACTCATTTCTAGCTAGCTAATCACCCCTGCTGCTCTCTCTTAGGTAAAATAACATAAAACATGTATAGCTCTCCTCCTCGATCAAACTGGAGCATGCAGATGAACCTGTCTCCTAATCGTGGGTAGCGCATCTGTTTGCTGCCCCCTAGTACTTCTCTACGCTCCCCCATCACATATTTGGTCCAGTCTTGCACTATTAAGCATCCGTCGCTAATCTTGAATGCACTAAAGTAATCTGTAGGATATCTTGGCCGTAAGCTGATAATACTCATGGTACCTTTAGTCTCGATCCCATAAGGCACAACATTCATCGGGAGTCCCTGTTGAAGAACATCGTACGGTAACATACTTAGCAATGAAGTTTAGCTTCAAAAATAATGTATGGGAAAGATGCACCGATGACAAATAGTAAAAATCTTACCATCCTTCCTAAATAGATGTGACCGTAGTTCATTACGAACACTATTGGTCGCACATTTTCAGTACTAACATTTCTAAATGCAGGAAGAAAATTTGTCTTGACAGTATCAAGATCCTCAAGCCCTGAAACATAATGACTGAGCTCCTCGCAGTTGAGTTCAGCCCCAGGACAGTATACGGTCCTGTCTACCAAGCGCTGGACATGTTTGCTTGCACCGAAATAAGCTGACAATACAAATTAGTTATCAACTATTTTTGAATAAACAATATCAAAGACATAAATATGGTTGAGAAACTTACATAATGGTATAACTGGAGGCATTTGCACATCGACCGAGATGTCGGTATTACCTTCAATATCATCTTCCGGACGAATATCAAAGGTGATAACCATATCAGGCTCAAATGCACAAGTCTTGCATAGTGCTCGCCATGTTTTGCATCCAAAATAGGTGTAGTCGTCTGAATTGTATAACTTTGCATGGAAAATATAACCATGCTCGGTCTTCAAGTAAACTTTCTTTTCCTCCATACTATGACTGAAACCTATCTTATCCAATACAAAAACTCTTGCATGGCAGGAGATACGCTAGTAGAATAGTAGAAAAAATATAAGTTGAAGCAAATGAAGCAGATGTCATGCTTAATTACGAAAAAAGACTTGTCGTTGTGACTTATTGTATCCACTTCGAAGTTCTCGTCCAGCTTGATGCTGAAGCGCCTATCATCATCTAGGAAGATTCTGTCACACAGGCCGCGCTCGTCTTCGCAGTATTTGCAAATACCGAAATCCTTTTCGTCGTCAGACATTTCCTATGTTCATAGTTAAAACATTAATTGAAAATCGATGGAAGACAACTACCAAGATACTCAACACACAAATCCGGGGCACTCGATATTTCCTACATATTCTGGCACAAGTCATGCCAAAATTCACGGAAAAATCCGGCATGACCTTTGCTAAAATAGGACATATCAAGCGCCTGAAATTTGCCGGAACGGAAATGAATCAACACTCCGGCAAAACATAGGCCACTCGAAGGTGTAACCTTCAAACATGACCGGCCACTTGGATATTGAGCAACACAAGATATACATTTCAAAATATCTTATAGGACTCAAATTAGCATGCATTCAATAAGCAAAAGTAAATCATCTCATGCGTCAGTACATCGTCGAATATTATCACTAATACATCACGAATAGTGTCATACATATAACATCACTAATACAACTAAAACTCTAGCACACGACGGGTATCGGCACGGGCGATGGACACCCACAGAGAAGGCACCATCACGGGATCATAGCTCCAGTGAGATCCCCGGAGAACCTGCCAGGTATTGGAGAATGGCTTGTGCTCCAACGCAAACAAGTAGCGACGGACGTGCGCATCCTCCTCACTGACATGGTGACGCACCACCTCCGCGGAGTCCTCGAGCCTCTGGATCATCACTGGCCCACGCGACCGCCACCAAAGAAGGTTCGGGTCAATGACAGGCTGGCTCCTCACCAACCTGTGCCCCCCAGTAGGTAGCGCCTCCCAGTACCACCCCGGTGGAGCCCAGTCCTGGACATGGTCGATCTGGTAAAGCAGGTGTCGTCCTCCGCCGACTTGACGACGAGGATGCGGGATAGGCATCGTCCACGTCGAGGCGGGAAAAATTGCTTTAACTAAAGAATCACCTAATTAGTACCTAGTTCTTACTAACTAGTTCTTACTAACTAAATAGAAGAAGGTCAAATTTTACTCGTTTTATTATGCATTACACTAGTGTTTATTCATCATCTAAGAAAACATCACCTAAGAAAAAATCCCAGCCGCATCTGTATCCAATTCATTTCCACCCATAGATGAACCCTAACTAATTTGATGCAACTAAAATTTGAAGAACCCTATCTAGGAAGAGGTAGGGGAGGGGGAGGAGCAGGTGTGCTCACCTCGATCGGGTGGCTGCGGCGAGAGAGGGGCAGGCGGCGTCGAGGTTGGGCTTGGGGCTCGGGCGCACGACGGATCGAGGGCGACGTCGAGGTCGGGGCCGGGGGCGGCGTCCGGGGCGGCGTTGAGGTCGGGGGCGGGGGCGGCGTTGAATCCGGGGTCAGGGCGGCGTAGAGGGTGTGCGGAGAGCGCGCGGCGACCGACGGGCGACGGCGGCGGCGAGAGCGGAGGAGTTCGATTTGGGGGGAAGTGGTCGTGGGGAAGGACGAACGCGGTGGTTAAGTCAGAAGTAGCAGTAGCGCGTTCCGGAAAGCGCGCTACTGCTACATTAGCTATAGCGCGTTCTAGGATACGCGCTACTGCTACTACTTTCTCCTTTTTCCCTTTTTCATTTATTTTTCTTCACATTTTATTTTTTTCCTTTCACCTTCTTCTATTTCTTTTATTTTCAATTACCTTTCTATTTGCTTTTCATTTAATTTTATATCCTCTAGTAGTAGCGAGTTTAGAGCAAAACGTGCTGCTACAAAGAAAGTAGCGGTAGCGCTGTTCCGTATAGATCGCTACTACTATGTGTACCATATTGGCTAAGCCGTGAGAATTTTAGTAGTAACGTGTATGCAGCGAGACGCGCTACTGCTACGACGTTATCTGCAGCGCGGTTTCCGCAGGCGCGCTGCTGCTACTTAGCACCAGCGTGCTTCTTTGACCCACGCTACTGCTAAAGTTCTGTGTATAAGGTTTTCCCTAGTAGTGATATATCTATACCCCTATATAGTGTGTGAATAACTTTGAAAGTTGGTCGTTGGATGAAGCCAATCCGACGGTACAAAGATGGCAAATCCGAGCACTACTTGCCGTTGGATATGATCAACATTCCACCAGATTTTGCCACATGTAGAATCTAGAAAACTCCACATGTAGAAGCATAATGCACAAACCACCAGAATCTCATGCGTGCAATGCACGTGTACCTTACTAGTACTAGTTGGTAGTAGTAAGAAACAAATTCCGGTTTTGGCACGAGCTCGTACTGTGGGAGCACCACAAGGCCTACCGCAGGAGTTACATTTCCCTCTCGGGGCCCACGGGACCGAACTTCAGTGGCTTAATGCCCGGCCTATGAGTCAATGACATGCGTACTTTAAATGCGGCTGGCCGACATGTCATTCTCATGGTGGTGGCGTGGTTCACGTCTCACTCGTTCGAGATGAACCGGCCGATGGTGGCGTGGCCGTGGAGAGGGTGCCACAGCTGGGCGTCGGGGCGTTACGAGGCGTAGATGGCCACACCGGCGGGTACTACCTATAGTACAGAAGTACTCCAGCTGAGGATTGATGCCCGGGATGAAATGTGTCATAGCCGCTAGATGAAAATTCGATGGTGCGGGAGTACGGATCGAAGCATAGCAGCGGAGCAGGCAAACCGCGTCCAATCGGGTGTTTCTGTGGTAGAAAGTTGATGGTCGCCGCAGTTCAGCTGGCCCGCGTGTCATGCACACAAAGGCAGAGGAGCGGTGGGGCCGAGAGGGATGACGCGAACAATCCTACCATTCTATCACTGACATGTGGGACCCACAAGCATGGGTCCCACCTGTGAGCGAAGGAAAGGTAGGGCAAGGCAGAGATAGCCATGTCAGAGGATCCATGTCCACATCGGGGGACGTCGTGCCGTGGGTTGGAGCGCCGTCGAGGGAATCGCGTGTGGGTGTGGCAGTGGTAGAAACAAGAAACGTGATGGTCGCCGTGGTTCAACTTCCATGGACAAGTTGTCATGTCTGCTGACACATGTATATCAAAACTAGAGTGTTTATATTTCAAGCACGTGAACAAGTATTATTATACTACTTTGGATCCATTGCAACGCATGGGCCAGCACATTGGCAGTAGTAGTGTCTATCTCTATCTCTAGAGGCCTTCCCTCGTTCATCCTTTTCTCTCACAAGATAAACTACTCATACAAATGCATCTTGATGTTCCGTGGAACGCACGCGGATGTTTCCTTGGGGGTCTTTCCAGTGCGGCGTGGCTGTAGTTGCAAGTTGACGCCCCTTGAGATGCCGACGTTGAGGGGCACTCGGATTTCCTCCGATGAGCAGGTAAGATGAGTTTGATCATGTAGTAAATGCATTCTAAAGACTACTTCCATGTCCATTTCCTAATTCTGCCCCTGCCCTCTATTTCACAGGTTAGGCTCGGTGCGAGTGGAGATTGGCTTGCATATGTACGAGAGGGTACCAACATCAATTTGCACAACATTTACAACGGTGACACCATTCCCGTAGAACCTTTGTCCAACATTGGGATCAGCCATGCAACGGGCCACCGCATGAATTGGTACGATGGAACCACGGTGAGATTGAATAAGATAGCACAAACCTTGCACATGGCGGTCAAAGACGGACCATGCTGTCTGCGACCGATTTGTTTCCGTACGAGTACGAAGAGGCTGTGCTCCTTTCTAACCGCATCTTCGTGGTGACAAACCAGGGGACTTATTTTGTATGGGACACATTCTACGATATACTCCCTCTCTCCCAGTTTATTTGTTTTGAATCTTTTCGTTTTATAAGTTTCAAATTCAAATTTAGAGCTCCCCATCACATGTTGAGATTACAATGTCCATTAAATCATTGTGTGCATGTATAGTAAAGAAACAAATCTCGAGTTTGGCACGACTTCGCGCAGCGGTAGCACCACAAGCCCTGGCGCAGGAGTTACATTTCCCTCTCAGGGCCGTTGGGACTGAGCTTCAGTGCCTTACTACACCTACCTTTGAGTCAATAACATGTGGACCCGATAGGTGACTGGTCCACATGTAATGCTCCCGAAGGCAGAGGAGCAGTGGGGCCAAGAGGGGTGAGCCGCAGGTCGGGGGACGTGTGGTGTCATGGGTTCGAGCGGCGTCATGGGAATCGCGTGTGGCTGTGGTAGAAACTTGATGCTCGCCGCATTTTAGGTGGCCCACATGTCATGCACACAAAGGCAGAGGGGTGGTGCGGCCGAGAGGGGTGAGGCGCACATCGGGGGACGTGGTGCCGTGGGTTGGAGCGGCATCGTGGGAATCGCGAGATGAAATGTGATGGTCGCCGTAGTTGAACTCCTCCTCCTCCTCCTCCTCCTTCTTCTTCTTCTTCTTCTTCTTCTTCTTCTTCTTCTTCTTCTTCTGAATTGCATTTACTGAATGGCCTTGATATCCTTGCTTGCAAGAAGCTGAATCCTGATGTACTATTGTCGTACTTCTCCCCCTGTTGCTTTGAACGGGGAGTTGAGTGGTTTTAGTTGGTACCTCCACTCTTTCCGACATATTTTTGCAGGATTGTAGGATTGTGTGACACCTTTATGTTCAGTAAATGAATCTGGCGGGTTATTTGCAATGTGTTTGCAAATCTGCTGAACGCATGGTTTAGATCTTTGAGTACGTGGATTTGAGGCAGAAATGTGTTGAACATTCCACTAATTTCCTGGCATTCTTCATGGTACTTGAATTCTCCCCCTAATGCCTGGAAATATTCCTCATTGAATCAGCATACTAGCCTTGAATAACTCCCCATGCGAGGGGCTTGATGTATTGACGGAAATACAGTTATTCCTCACATAGATCCCAACTATATGTTGAGGGGCCAATGATGTATGTCGGGTGGTGATATCGGTACGCAACCTCCTCCTCCTCCTCCTCCTCCTTCTTCTTCTTCTTCTTCTTCTTCTTCTTCTTCTTCTTCTTCTTCTGAATTGCATTTACTGAATGGCCTTGATATCCTTGCTTGCAAGAAGCTGAATCCTGATGTACTATTGCCGTACTTCTCCCCCTGTTGCTTTGAATGGGGAGTTGAGTGGTTTTAGTTGGTACCTCCACTCTTTCCGACATATTTTTGCAGGATTGTAGGATTGTGTGACACCTTTATGTTCAGTAAATGAATCTGGCGGGTTATTTGCAATGTGTTTGCAAATCTGTTGAACGCATGGTTTAGATCTTTGAGTACATGGATTTGAGGCAGAAATGTGTTGAACATTCCACTAATTTCCTGGCATTCTTCATGGTACTTGAATTCTCCCCCTAATGCCTGGAAATATTCCTCATTGAATCAGCATACTAGCCTTGAATAACTCCCCATGCGAGGGGCTTGATGTATTGACGGAAATACAGTTATTCCTCACATAGATCCCAACTATATGTTGAGGGGCCAATGATGTATGTCGGGTGGTGATATCGGTATGCAACCGAATTACCGCAAATGGGAATCCATGTATCAAAGATAGAGGGGAATAATATTATGCAGTTTGGTCATGAGCATGAAAAACTGCATGACTCCAACGTAAAGTTGGTAAGTTGCAATTCCAAAGTAAAGATAATGCTATGAGCTTAACTCTTTGGATAGGATTCTACCAAACCATTTTGAGTCTAGACATTAGGACAAATTGCAAAACTTCAATCCAAGGGCCATAGAGAAGGCACTCAAGGAGAATTCTGCAATGTTATGCATTCGATTTGCTTGAAATGGATGTCAGGATAATGAGCCAATGGTTTCGTGTGAATAAGGCACACACTTAAGACCATCATGTACATATGTCTTTTAGAACCATGGAATACCTTAATAGTCTAGTCAATGATGGGAAGAGCCACTTACCTCAACTTGATGCATTCAAGGAGTCTGAGTGGTTCAGCGTAGACTTTAAGGTAGTCATTTTTTTAATGGTTAACAGGTAAAATAACATCATATCCAGTTTATATATATATTCTAATCAAAATCCATATATAACATGTTAATTTGGAGTTACGATTTAGAAGATATGAGTATTTTAAAAAAACATTTGATATGTACTATGAGTTTAATGTTAGAAACATCAGGGGTTTTCCATAAAATAGCATGACGGACTAAGAATACCTATTTGCTTTATTAGTAGGTATAGATTTTTCTATTAGCGGTGTGATCCTGACCATAGGTGAATCCAGGATTGCACACATTATCCCATGAGACACAAGAGCGATCATGATGTCCATGGCCCAGATAGGGCAGTGGTGGCCATTGAGGGCGAATGCCTCAAACTCTATAGCCATATGTTACCCCTATGGGTAAACCAGAGATAATTAATTTACAACCAGTAAATTAAAGATCATCATGGTTGATGTTGTAATGAACTTAGCAAAATCAATGGGTATTTCAGGAAGTTATCATGAAACCATTAGTGTGAATCTCAAATTG
This sequence comes from Triticum aestivum, assembly GCF_018294505.1. Taxonomy (NCBI): domain Eukaryota; kingdom Viridiplantae; phylum Streptophyta; class Magnoliopsida; order Poales; family Poaceae; genus Triticum; species Triticum aestivum. The sequence continues at coordinate 204,546,544 of NC_057801.1, read as the reverse complement.
CTAAATATGACACCTTGAAGATAATCTCCAAAATGGAGTAGATCTCGCAACACTAGAGAGTATAATCTGATGAAATCAGTAGATACGCACTCGTAATGCTTTATGTCATGACTTAGTAAAATGTGTGGGGGAGCACTTTATAAATAAATTATAATGTCAAAATGACAAAATACAGGCTTTAACAGTAGTCATTGATAATCTATGAAGGCAGTAGATCTAAATGACTACCTTGTGATCTCAATACATCAATTTGAAGAAATCACTTTGAATTTTGCATATCAATTCTTGCTCATATTAAGCAAAAAAGCTAAATTAAGATGAATTGATTTTTATTTGAAAGAAATCTTAAAAATCTCAATTGCAAATTGTGGACGTATAATCTCAACATGTAGGACATGAAAATATATTATATCTCACATATGTTCTGGAATACAAGGTACTCAACAGAAACACATTATTTGCCCCAAATACTGAAAATAACATGTTCTAAAACAGACTAATGCTAGTAAATAGCGCTGTTAACCGGACCAATTTGCAAAATCCCATAAAAAAGGTATTGGGGCAAAACTGTCCTGGACCACTATTTTGCTAATCCTTGCAAATTCAGGGACCTTAATGCAAAAAATGGTCCGTCTCACATGCGGTTCCTGATTTGGAGTAAATCGTAACCGCCGGCAGCGGCTTGGCCGTTGGCCTCGCAGGAGTAGGATACTATCGGCGTTCTGGGAACCAGGGTAACCAGACTTGCCTGCCTGCGACCTACGGCGTGGCTCCATCAGCGACCTGGTACGGCCCATCTTCAGCATCGACAAGACAAGACCCTCACGAGGCGGACGACGCCAAGACCTCCGGAGGGAGCGACCTCCCTAGACTGGCTCCTGAGGAGCGGAGATTCCTATGCAGGCGCTCACCTCATAGGGTTGAGGTGATGTAAGCCATGACGACCATGCCCAGGAAGACACTGGTGGGCGCAGAGCAGCAGGTTTCCTCTTTGGTGCTAAGGAAGCAAGCATAGGCGCGGAGTCCCGACGAATCATCCAAAGGTTTTCATTGTCGTGCTACAAGACCAAGACCGCCAGGGCGGCAGGACGGATGTCATCGCCGAGCCCACCATGGCGTCACGACCAGAAGCTTTGCAGGCGAAGACCACCTTTCGTCAGGATAGGATGTACTTCTTGTCCCCTTTCAAACTGGCCATTGTGGAATCCCTTTCCGCCTACATTTTGATGGAAGAGGACCGAGACCTCTATATATATATAGGTTAGCCATCACCATAGAAGGCGGCCCGATCCAATCCGGAGCCTCACCACCACACACCCAAGCCTCAGGAGTTTATTCTTCCTCTGTACTAGTTCATCCTCAGCCCCTCGCGAGGCTAATCCACACCACAGCAGGAGTAGGGTCTTACACCGCTGAAAGGATCAAGATGGACCTAGAGGGGGGTGAATAGGTACAATTACAAATTTTAATTATTACTAAGCAATTTTAGGCAATAGAACGGAATATGAAGGTGAGCCTAACAATTGCTAGTAAGTGCAAAGTACTAGGCAAGTAACACAAGCATATAAGTGAGCAAGCACAATAAGATGTAAGTAAGTGCAATCACAACAAGTAACCACAAGTATAGAGTTAGGGTTAGGAATAACCGCAACTCCGGGAGACGAGGATGTATGCCGATGTTCACTTCCTTGGAGGGAATCTAGTCACCATTAGAGGGGCGGATGTTACCACGAAGGCTCACCCTATTCTCCCTTTGAGACAACACCACGAAGGCGTTTCTCAACCACTAGTGGTAGACCTTGGGGTGGTCTCCAAACCCTCACAAACTTTCCGGGGGTAATCACAATCGTTGATTCCTCACCGAATGACTCCTACCGCCTAGGAGTCTCCAACCTCCAAGAGTAACAAGATCCGAGGGGAAAGACTCAAGACTTGCTCAAACTTCGATTTGCTTTGGTCACAAGAAGGGGAGGAAGAAGATCTTTCTTTTGATTGGAACAACTCTTCGAAACTCTCAAGAATCAAGCCGGGATCTGGGATTTAGTGTGTGAGCAAGAGAGGGGAAGCACTGGTGTTCTTGAGACGTGTTTGTGTGGAGTGTTCAACCTTATCACGAAGGGGTAAGGTGATATTTATACCATGTCCAGAATAGAGCCGTTTGGACACAAGTTGACCACCCCGGATGATCTAGGACACCATCCGGATGATCCGGATGCAGATGGTTGCAACCGAGCTGCGAGCAGCCCGGACAGTCCGGAGACAACCCCGGATGATCCGGACAAGCCCCGGATGATCCGGATGCCTGACCGGACGATCCGGCTACAACATATGGCTTCTGTGAAAAACGGGCACGGTTATCCGGACAATCCGGAAGAGGATCCGGACGATCCAGGGAACAGCCCGGATGATCCGGAGGAACGTCCGGATGATCTGGCTTCAGCCATATCGTTCTGTGATGGAGAGCACCAATTATCCGGATGATCCGGTGCAGGGTCCGGCTGATCCGGGTGAAGCCCAGATGATCTGGGTATCCATCCGGATGATCCGGCTAGGAGAGGTGGTAGGTTCTGGCTAAGGGAAATTGCTAGGGATTTTGGTCTATTGTGATAGAATTGTTTATGAGACACAATGTGAGCAAGTCTTGAACCTACACTTCGGATCCCCTCTTAATAGTGTGGGGTTCCAATTACTCAAGAAATATAAAAAGAGCACAATACTTCATCTTTGTTTGCTCCTTTCCTCATTGATAATTTGCTTGAGTAAAATCTCATATGATGCGATCATGATGCTCACTAAAGAAAACTAGAGGACAGACGGCCTGTGTATATACTTAGCAAACAAGGTTAGTCCCCTATATGTAGGTTTGTCATCAATATCAAAAATACTCTTTAAGAGCAAGATTGCACTTTCAATCTCCCCCTTTTTTGGTAGTTGATGACAAACTACATATAGCATTTAATAGTGAAATGTGATACGAATGATTCTAGGAGAGTAGACCGGTATGTGTTTTGGTATGTGTTTTAGGAAGAGCTCCCCCTTAATTTATGCATATGGATGTGTTTTAAGAGGAGCTCTCCCTTAATGTATGCATGGAATAAGGTGATAAACATACAAAGTCATGCACATATGAAGTGGATGCCCACATTCGGAGTATAGTATAGGCATACATCATTAAAATCATCATAAGCAATGAATAAAGACAGCATACTTAAGCACTTGCATAGTGACATAGACTCATAACTCATGACCAAAGTACCATAGACCAAAGTACCATAGTACCATTACAATAAGCACTTGCATAGTGACATAGACTCATAACTCATGACCAAAGGACCATAGTACCATTACAATAATGAGTCCACTAAAGCTCTCAGCATAAGCATACCAGACACACGCTGAAACTCCTAAGAATTACATCTCCCCCTTGACAGCAAGTACCGAAAAAGGGAAAGACGGCCGAGAAAGTAGGAGAATCACGCATCATCCTCATCCTCAGCATCATCATCATCACCATCACTCAGATCAGTAGGTACAGGGAAGAACTCGGGGAACTCAGTGGCAGAAGGAAAATCGACCTCCAGAAGAGGAAGTCGAGCGGGAATAGGCTCATCAGGCTCAACAGGACTGCCAGGACGCGCACGAAGATGAGCCCTAAGGGCATTTGCCTCAGAGATGCGGCGAACCTCCTCGGTAGCAATGTGAGTAGCAGTGTAGCGGCAGGTGTCAAAGATGGCTTTATGGGACTTCCCAATAAAGCGAGCAAGGCGGTCAAATGGCTTGACGAAAGGTTTGGTGTGGCAAGAAGAGCTCTCACCACACGACGGAGCAGGAGCCTTGCCCCTAGAAGTGTCATCACGCGGAGTCCACATGGAGTGAATGTTGTTCTTGTTGATGGGGCAAGTGAAGACAGAATCAATGACGGTCTGAATGAAAGGAGCATGCGGAAGAGTACGAACCTTCAGACAACTAGCCATGCGAATCTCATGCCAAAGAAAATCTGCCATGTCAATGGGACGAGTGGGATTCTTCCGTGAGTAGTACATCAAGTCAATGTTGTAAGCTCGTACCATCCCACGATCCCCTTTCTTGGGAGCAATGGAGTTGAGGATGCACTGAAAAAGCCACCGGTATTTGAGACGGAAGATACTGATGTCATTAAGCTCCTTGCTTTGCTGCACTGTGGATAGCTGAGTAGGAGGTATGGTGAGACAACTGCAAGCACTGATAGGCATAGCCTCAAACTTGGGATTCACCTCATGGATTCGAAAAAGACCTGCCTCGGATCCAGGCATGCCCAAGGCAGCAGCAAACTCCTCAAAAGAGACAGTGAACTGAGAATGATGAGTCATCCAAGTGACCGAACGATCCGGATGGAAGAAACACATGGCATAGAATTGCCGAATGGCAGCCTCATTCCAATCACAGTGGAGAGTCATAGCACGACGCAGCCCCATGCCCTCAATCTTCTCTAACACACCATCGAACTTGGTTGGATTGTTCTCAATGTAATCCAAGATCACATAATGCTGAGGAGAGAACCCTAGATGAGCAATGACCGACTGATAGATGTCCTGTTGAACCAAAGTGCGAAACCGAGGATCGGTTGCATTGGCCGGGGCAGCAAATTGGTTGACTTCACTCCTTAAAGCTGCATACTCAGAGGGATCCATGGACTGATAGCTGACAGTACGACGGCCCCGGTTGGTGGGGTTGGCCATGGACAAAATGAGACCGGTAGGTGCGGCAGGCTGCGAGCTTGAGGTAGAAGCCGCTTTCTTCTTTTTGGCCTTGGTCGTTGAGCGAACCAGCACGAGCTCGTCCTCCTAGAGATCGTCCTCATAATCAGGATCGTCATGCCCGGCATAGGACGGACGAGCACAACCGGGTGCTTTCTTGAGTGGACGAGCAGCTTCCTCGGAGTCCATTGATGCTTGGCGACGTGGTTCTAGGCATACGCATTGGAGCGAAAAGAACAAAAAAAATCGGCGAGCTCGATGAGTAACTGACCCTAGATGAGTACAAGAGGAAAAACGAGGAAGGGCGCAGATGAGATACCACGAGAGGGACCCGAGGAGGTTGACTTGATGCTCCGGCCAGTACCACCACGGCCGACCACCATGGCGGAGTTTGGGGGGCGGAGGTCGAGATTGGAGAGGATCCAATTGGCCCCTGGGGAAAAACGGCGCGAGGAGGACGTAGATCGAGGCGATGGGGACCCTTGAGCACGTGATCAGGCTGGTTCGCCGGCCGGACTGGCGGGGCGGGGCGATGAGCAGCCGCCGGCGGCGGGGTGAGGTCGAGGGGAAAAAGGAAAAGGATAACTCCCTGTGCCCCCCCCCATAGCCCGATATGCTACTGGGCAAGTCGAAGACCCACACGGATGTCGGGAAGGAGCCCCGAACGATCCAGGCAGGGCCAGATGTCCGGAAGTGAGCCCGGATATCCGGGCAGACACAGCTCGGACGTCCGGATTTAAGTCCGGATGATCCGGCTGGCCAAAACTTCTGAGATATGGTTCTGATGTGATGAAGAGTGATGGGGTGATGACGATATATATATATATATATATATATATATATATATTGTGTGTGTTTGTTATAGATATATATATATATAAGTAGCCTTAGTCACAACAATATCTCAAACTCATATAAACACCCAAAAAGAATAATTAGGCTAAGTCACCATGTATGAGTATATATAACTTTGGAGACCAAAAATTTGAACTTTTGGACCCATGGTTATTACTCCATCATTTTAAAGTACTATGCACACAAAGTAAGTGTCATAGTGACTTTGAGAGTGTTGGTTCTATTTATGCATTATGTAAGGGAGAGAGTACTCATAGATTGAATGTCTCCCCCTAAGAATATGCCTACATCAAGACAAGACATTATGAAGATGCATGCATGAGTACGAGATTTCACATAATGTTGTCAAGCTCCAAGATACCAAGTTCACGCCTAAGTCGACAAAACCTTGCTTCATCCAATGGTTTGGTGAAAATATCTACCAGTTGCAAATCTGTACCAATGTGATCAATGTGAATATCACCCTTCTCAACATGATCTCTCAAGAAGTGATACCTAATATCAATGTGCTTGGTGCGGAGATGATCCTTGGGGTTTTCAGCAATGTTGATGGCACTTTCATTATCGCATAGAAGAGGCACATTTCTATAGGTGATACCGTAATCCTTCAAAGTTTCCCTCATCCATAATAACTGAGTTGCACAGCTGGCGGTAGCAATGTATTCAGCTTCTGCGGTAGAGAGGGCAATACAGTTTTGTTTCTTCGATGACCAACTTACCAAGGAGCGACCAAGAAACTGACATGCACCGGAAGTGGACTTACGATCCACTTTGTCTCCGGCCCAATCCGCATCCATGTACCCAATGAGATCAAACTTAGCATCCTTGGGATACCATAGACCCAACTTTGGGGTGTGAACAAGGTATCTAAGAATATGCTTAACCGCCTTATGATGACTTTCCCTAGGGGAAGCTTGAAATCTAGCACACATGCATACACTAAACATGATGTCTGGTCTAGATGCACAAAGATAAAGCATTGAACCAATCATAGAGCGGTATTTAGATGGGTCGAAAGGGATACCGTTTGTGTCTTCAGTGAGAGTTATTTTGGTTGGCATTGGTGTCTTACATGGACTAGCATCAGACATACCAAACTTCTCTAAGATATCCTTGAGGTATTTTGCTTGAGACAAGAAAATTCCTTCTTGAAATTGTTGAATTTGAAATCCGAGGAAGAACTTCAAATCCGCATTGAGTGGCATTTCAAAATTCTTGGTCATTGAGTCCGCAAACTTCTTGCACAAATGAATGTTAGGAGAACCAAAAGTGATATCATCTACATAGATTTGGCATAAGATCAAATCACCCTTATCCCTCTTAGTAAAAAGAGTGGGATCGATCACCCCTCTCACAAAACCATCATCGAGTAAAAACTTCTTAAGATAATCATACCAAGCATGAGGTGCTTGTTTGAGGCCATACAAAGCCTTATGAAGTTTATACACATAGTCTTTGTGATCGGGATCAACGAACCCAGGTGGTTGTGATACATTACTTCTTGTAGAGGACCGTTAAGGAAAGCACTCATCACATCCATTTGATGTAATGTAAAACCATTGAAAGCAGCATAAGCAAGTAAGATGCGAATGGATTCAAGACGGGCAACGGGGGCAAAGGTCTCACCAAAGTCCAAACCTTCAACTTGTGAGTACCCTTGTGCCACTAACCTTGCCTTGTTTCGGATGATCACACCATTCTCATCTTGTTTGTTCTTGAAAATCCATTTTGTTCCAATGACGTTGTGCTCGGTAGGTGACCTCTTGGCTAGTGACCACACTTGGTTGCGTTCAAAGCTGTTCAACTCTTCTTGCATAGCAACTAGCCAATCGTTGTCCATCAATGCATCTTGTATCTTGATGGGCTCAAAACTACACACAAAAGAAAAGTGAGCACAAAAGTTGGTCAAATGTTTACGAGTGACCCTACCTTCCGATATGCCGGTGAGTATTTTGTCAACATCAACACGACCGGCCACTCGTGGCATGATAGAGGTAAGGGTTTCACGAGGTTAAACTTCATGTCCATCATCCACATCCTCAACATATGGATCATTAATGTGTGGAGGAAGATCTTCTTGTTCATATTGCAATTGTTGAGGTTCATCATCAATGATTGGATTTTCTTGTTCTTGTTCTTGAAGATTGTCATGAGGAGGAACTTGATCATCTTCTTCAACTTGGGCTAAGGGTATCGGTTGAACAATAGGAGCTTGTGGTGGTATGGATGTTGAAGTAGTTTGATGATGTGTGAGACTTCCATCTTCTTCTTCATCATCATGAGGTTCTTGTTCCATAGGAAGAAGTGCACCAACACCCATGGTCAAAATGTCTTGAGAAGAATCTTCTTCACCTACATCACTTAGATCAACTTGCTCCCCATGGGAGCCATTAAATTCATCAAACACCACGTCACAAGTTTCTACAACACATCCATTGGATTTGTTGTAGACTCTATAGGCGTGAGAGTTTGATCCATAGCCAACAAATATACCCTCAATCGTTTTGGATTGAAATTTTCCTAACCGTTCTCTTTTGTTGAGGATGAAACATTTGCACCCAAATACACGAAAGTACTTGACATTTGGCTTGTTTCCAGTTAGAAGCTCATATGGAGTCTTTTCCAATATAGTGCGGAGGAAGAGCCGGTTTGATGCATGGCATGCGGTGTTGACAGCTTCAGCCCAAAAACTATGTGGTGACTTGTATTCATCCAACATTGATCTTGCCATCTCCACAAGTGTGCGGTTCTTCCTTTCAGCTACACCATTCTGCTGAGGAGTGTATGGAGCTGAATATTGATGCTCAATCCCTTCATCACTAAGGAATTCTTCCAAGGTGTAGTTTTTGAACTCAGATCCATTGTCACTTCTTATTGCCAAGATTTCTTTGTCAAACTTGCGTTGTGCTTGCTTGGCAAAGTCAATGAAAGTGATCTTCGTCTCGTCCTTGGACTTGAGGAAAAACACCCATGTATATCTTGAGTAATCATCAACAATGACAAGTCCATACTTTTTCCCACCAAGACTATCCCATGAAGGAGGCCCAAAAAGATCCACATGAAGGAGCTCCAAAGGCCTTGAAGTAGACACAATATTCTTGGGTGGGTGCTTTGATTGATGTTGCTTCCCGGCTATACATGCACTACACACACGATCTTTCTCAAAAGAGACATTTGTTAGTCCAAGGATGTGATTTCCCTTTAAGAGATCTTGAAGATTTCTCATGCCGACATGGGCTAGCCGGCGATGCCATAGCCACCCCTTGTCGGCCTTGGCCATTAGACAAGTTGCATGGAATGTGCTCTCTTTCGAGAAATCAACCGTGTAAAGGTTGCCATCCAACTCTCCAACAAAGGCCACTTCGAGAGTATCTCTCTTAAAGACTTTCACATCCGTTAGTCCAAATAGTGTATCATAACCAACAGATGCCAATTGACGAACAGAAAGTAAATGATATTTAAGGGATTGGACAAGCATGACATTTGCAAGAGACATGTCATTTGTGATAGCCACCTTCCCCAACCCAAGTACCTGTCCTTTTGATCCTCCACCAAACATAATGCTCATAAATGGTTGAATAGCTTCCATGAAATCGTAGAGCAATTTGCTATCTCCAGTCATATGATTGGTACATCCACTATCAATCACCCATTTTACTCCACCGGAGAAGGCAACCTACACACAATTATTACTTGGTTAGAGGCACCCATCTTGCAATGGGACCTCTCAAGTTAGTCACAAGGGTCTTAGGGACCCAAATAGCATAAAACCGAAATGCATTTCGAGGACCAACAAACTTTGCATAAACTTCTCCATCCTTAGTCTTACGAAGTACATAGGATGGAGGCATGAACTCTTTTGGCTTGTTGAGAGTGGGCATGCCCCTTGTGGCCTTCCCACTAGCAACCTTTACCTTTCTCCTTGTGTCCTTCTCGTACAAAAGTTTCTTTCAAAGGAGTGGTGTCTCTTTCAGAATGTCTTCTTCTTGCTTGTGCTTGGGTCAAATCCGAGTCCCTCTTTGGCGAACACTTCATTGTGTTGGCTCAACACCTCATTAAGGTTCTTTTGCCCTTGAGCACATGTCATGAGCCCTTTCTCAATTTGAGCCTTGAGAAAACGATTTTCCTCAAGAATAGATGCTAGATCACTACTAGAGTTAGTAGAACAAGCATCAACATTTATAATGGGAGATGAATAGGCCTTAGCTAGAGTTTCAAGATAAGTAAGTTTGAGCGTCTCAAAACTCTTTGTAAGAAGGGTGAGCTCTTCTTCCTTAGTCTTGAGGGACATGGATAGAAGCTCACAATCCTTAGAGAGAGAAGCATGAGACTTCACAAGCTTACTTTTATCATTCATCAACTCTTCACAAGAGCCAATAGCCTTTTTCAAGGAGGCAAGATCTTTAGTATGAACATCAATATTTGTGCCAATTTTTAAGCATAGTTCATCATTTCGTGTTTCCTCATATTGGACTTTCCGCTCAAGGATTTCACATTTTTCCTTTTCCTCGGTGACGACGGTTTCGAGTTCCTTGATGGTGATGGTGTGCTTACTCACCATCTCCATAAGCATACGAAACATAGTGAGCTTCTTTCCTTTGAGGGAGCACATGAATTTATTAAGTTTAGCAAGCATAGGATCATTTAGATCATCATCCTCATAACTATCCTCCGCATCAAGATACTCATCACTAGAAATGGGAGGAGTGAGAAGAGGAGGGTTTGATCGTGGGGTTACCTTGACCTTGTCAGGAGAGTTTTGATCCTCTCCATCTTCTACCATGGCCTTCGCCATGAGGCACTTGTGAGCGTTGCCCTTGTAATCCTTCATGTAGTTGTAGGTGACAACTTCACCACTCTTATTGACTAGCCTCAGTGTGTTTTGCGAATCTTGAGCAACTCCGGCAACACCACTAACATCATCCGGATCGGATTCTTCTTGAGCAACCATTGCTTTCCCATCTCTCTTCTTGAGCTTGGAGTTCAAAGGATTTGGCAACTTCTTCTTAGGAAAGGTCTTGGGAAACCTTGGTCTATCTTCTCTCTTCTCATAAGGGCACTCATTTGAGAAGTGGTTGGTTTCCTCACAGTTGTAGCATTTTCTTACTTTCTTCTTTTGGAATCTTCCCTTGAATTTTCCCGCGCTAAACTTCTTGACAAAGAGAGCCATGTCTTCATATGACGGGCCCTCGTCGGATTCAATCTCATCACCATCTTCATCATCAACATCTTCTTCTTCTTCTTCACTTTGCTCATCTTCACATACATGCTTGGCCTTCAATGCAAGATTGACCTTTGATGATGGGGAACCATGCATGGCAAGATGTTTTGTGGCATTAGCCTTTGACTCTTCAAATAGTTGAAAGGTGGATATGATGTCATCTGTAGTCATTTCCTTGAAAGTATGGTGTTGTCTTATGTCCCACACCATTTGATGGTGATATGGAGCAAGAGCATGAAGCAATTTATCCACAAGGAATCTCTTAGTCATGTTGAATCCATCTTGTGTCTTGTCACACTCACATGACTCAATATCGGCAGTGAGAGTCATGAGGCGCTCATGGAGTTGATTGGGGGTTTCACCTTTCTCCATACAAAAGTTTTGCAATTGCCCCTTGGCAATTTCATATTGAGCACTTCGGAGGGTAGAGGTGCAAGTCTTGGATCGTATGATACTTTCCCATAGTTCCTTGGCACTTGTGATGTGTATGAACGGTCTCCTTTGCTTTTCATCCATGCCTCTCCTTATACACATGATAGCAGTGTCATTGAGGTTCTTGTCATATATTTCTCTTGGTGTGGGGTTCTTTGGATCAACCACATGATAGCCATACTCCAAGATTTCCAGCATCTCGTCATTTCCATGTCGAAGATGATCCTGCATAGCAACTCTCCACAAGGCAAAATCGGAAGTGGCACTTAGTAAAGGAGGTTTGCCTTGAGGGTTATATCTTGGTTTCTCAACCTGAGGTCTTGCATAAAGCCAAGGAACACTGGCGTGTTCATTGCTAGGAGGTTGTTGACCAAGTGATGGAGTAGGCACAGTTGGCCTCAAAGCAGCACCACCCGAGAGTGGTGCAAGCACTGTGGACAACGTGGCTAATCTCATTCGGACCAAGGCCTCAAGAGAAGCATCATGCTCCTCTTTTTGCTTAGCAAGGGCCCGTTCTAGATCCTCCGACGTAAAGGTCTTGACTTCAGAGGAAGCCACACCTGTATCCTTATGATCTACAACCAGGGGAGTCCCATCCGGGTTCATCTCGCTCTAGGGCGGTTAAGCCACAAGAATAGAGCACGAGGCTCTGATACCAATTGAAAGGATCGATATGGACCTAGAGGGGGGGTGAATAGGTACAATTACAAATTTTAATTATTACTAAGCAATTTTAGGCAATAGAACGGAATATGAAGGTGAGCCTAACAATTGCTAGTAAGTGCAAAGTACTAGGCAAGTAACACAAGCATATAACTGAGCAAGCACAATAAGATGTAAGTAAGTGCAATCACAACAATTAACCACAAGTATAGAGTTAGGGTTAGGAATAACCGCAACTCCGGGAGACGAGGATGTATGCCGATGTTCACTTCCTTGGAGGGAAGCTAGTCACCGTTAGAGGGGCGGATGTTACCACGAAGGCTCACCCTATTCTCCCTTTGAGACAACACCACGAAGGCGTTTCTCAACCACTAGTGGTAGACCTTGGGGTGGTCTCCAAACCCTCACAAACTTTCCGGGGGTAATCACAATCGTTGATTCCTCACCGAATGACTCCTACCGCCTAGGAGTCTCCAACCTCCAAGAGTAACAAGATCCGAGGGGAAAGACTCAAGACTTGCTCAAACTTCGATTTGCTTTGGTCACAAGAAGGGGAGGAAGAAGATCTTTCTTTTGATTGGAACAACTCTTCGAAACTCTCAAGAATCAAGCCGAGATCTGGGATTTAGTGTGTGAGCAAGAGAGGGGAAGCACTGGTGTTCTTGAGGCGTGTTTGTGTGGAGTGTTCAACCTTATCACGAAGGGGTAAGGTGCTATTTATACCATGTCCAGAATAGAGCCGTTTGGACACAAGTTGACCACCCCGGATGATCTGGGACACCATCCGGATGATCCGGATGCAGATGGTTGCAACCGAGCTGCGAGCAGCCCGGACAGTCCGGAGGCAACCCCGGATGATCCGGACAAGCCCCGGATGATCCGGATGCCTGACCGGACGATCCGGCTACAACATATGGCTTCTGTGAAAAACGGGCACGGTTATCCGGACGATCCGGAAGAGGATCCGGACGATCCAGGGAACAGCCCGGATGATCCGGAGGAACGTCCGGATGATCTGGCTTCAGCCATACCGTTCTGTGATGGAGAGCACCAATTATCCGGATGATCCGGTGCAGGGTCCGGCTGATCCGGGTGAAACTCGGATGATCTGGGTATCCATCCGGATGATCCGGCTAGGAGAGGTGGTAGGTTCTGGCTAAGGGAAATTGCTAGGGATTTTGGTCTATTGTGATAGAATTGTTTATGAGACACAATGTGAGCAAGTCTTGAACCTACACTTCGGATCCCCTCTTAATAGTGCGGGGTTCCAATTACTCAAGAAATATAAAAAGAGCACAATACTTCATCTTTGTTTGCTCCTTTCCTCATTGATAATTTGCTTGAGTAAAATCTCATATGATGCGATCATGATGCTCACTAAAGAAAACTAGAGGACAGACGGCCTGTGTATATACTTAGCAAACAAGGTTAGTCCCCTATATGTAGGTTTGTCATCAATATCAAAAATACTCTTTAAGAGCAAGATTGCACTTTCAATCTCCCCCTTTTTTGGTAGTTGATGACAAACTACATATAGCATTTAATAGTGAAATGTGATACGAATGATTCTAGGAGAGTAGACCGGTATGTGTTTCGGTATGTGTTTTAGGAAGAGCTCCCCCTTAATTTATGCATATGGATGTGTTTTAAGAGGAGCTCTCCCTTAATGTATGCATGGAATAAGGTGATAAACATACAAAGTCATGCACATATGAAGTGGATGCCCACATTCGGAGTATAGTATAGGCATACATCATTAAAATCATCATAAGCAATGAATAAAGACAGCATACTTAAACACTTGCATAGTGACATAGACTCATAACTCATGACCAAAGTACCATAGACCAAAGTACCATAGTACCATTACAATAAGCACTTGCATAGTGACATAGACTCATAACTCATGACCAAAGGACCATAGTACCATTACAATAATGAGTCCACTAAAGCTCTAAGCATAAGCATACCAGACACACGCTGAAACTCCTAAGAATTACATCTCCCCCTTGACAGCAAGTACCGAAAAAGGGAAACACGGTCGAGAAAGTAGGAGAATCACGCATCATCCTCATCCTCAGCATCATCATCATCACCATCACTCAGATCAGCAGGTACAAGGAAGAACTCGGGGAACTCAGTGGCAGAAGGAAAATCGACCTCCGGAAGAGGAAGTCGAGCGGGAATAGGCTCATCAGGCTCAACAGGACTGCCAGGACGCGCACGAAGACGAGCCCTAAGGGCATTTGCCTCAGAGATGCGGCGAACCTCCTCGGTAGCAATGTGAGTAGCAGTGTAGCAGCAGGTGTCAAAGATGGCTTTATGGGACTTCCCAATAAAGCGAGCAAGGCGGTCAAATGGCTTGACGAAAGGTTTGGTGTGGCGAGAAGAGCTCTCACCACACGACGGAGCAGGAGCCTTGCCCCTAGAAGTGTCATCACGCGGAGTCCACATGGAGTGAATGTTGTTCTTGTTGATGGGGCAAGTGAAGGCAGAATCAATGACGGTCTGAATGAAAGGAGCATGCGGAAGAGTACGAACCTTCAGACAACTAGCCATGCGAATCTCATGCCAAAGAAAATCTGCCATGTCAATGGGACGAGTGGGATTCTTCCGTGAGTAGTACATCAAGTCAATGCTGTAAGCTCGTACCATCCCACGATCCCCTTTCTTGGGAGCAATGGAGTTGAGGATGCACTGAAAAAGCCACCGGTATTTGAGACGGAAGATACTGATGTCATTAAGCTCCTTGCTTTGCTGCACTGTGGATAGCTGAGTAGGAGGTATGGTGAGACAACTGCAAGCACTGATAGGCATAGCCTCAAACTTGGGATTCACCTCATGGATTCGAAAAAGACCTGCCTCAGATCCAGGCATGCCCAAGGCAGCAGCAAACTCCTCAAAAGAGACAGTGAACTGAGAATGATGAGTCATCCAAGTGACCGAACGATCCGGATGGAAGAAACACATGGCATAGAATTGCCGAATGGCAGCCTCATTCCAATCACAGTGGAGAGTCATAGCACGACGCAGCCCCATGCCCTCAATCTTCTCTAACACACCATCGAACTTGGTTGGATTGTTCTCAATGTAGTCCAAGTTCACATAATGCTGAGGAGAGAACCCTAGATGAGCAATGACCGACTGATAGATGTCCTGTTGAACCAAAGTGCGAAACTGAGGATCGGTTGCATTGGCCGGGGCAGCAAATTGGTTGACTTCACTCCTTAAAGCTGCATACTCAAAGGGATCCATGGACTGATAGCTGATAGTACGACGGCCCCGGTTGGTGGGGTTGGCCATGGACAAAATGAGACCGGTAGGTGCGGCAGGCTGCGAGCTTGAGGTAGAAGCCGCTTTCTTCTTCTTGGCCTTGGTCGTTGAGCGAACCGGCACGAGCTCGTCCTCCTAGAGATCGTCCTCATAATCAGGATCGTCCTGCCTGGCATAGGACGGACGAGCACGACCGGGTGCTTTCTTGAGTGGACGAGCAGCTTCCTCGGAGTCCGTTGATGCTTGGCGACGTGGTTCTAGGCATACGCATTGGAGCGAAAAGAACAAAAAAAATCGGCGAGCTCGATGAGTAACTGACCCTAGATGAGTACAAGAGGAAAAACGAGGAAGGGCGCAGATGAGATACCACGAGAGGGACCCGAGGAGGTTGACTTGAAGCTCTGGCCAGTACCACCACGGCCGACCACCATGGCAGAGTTTGGGGGGCGGAGGTCGAGATTGGAGAGGATCCAATTGGCCCCTGGGGAAAAACGGCGCGAGGAGGACGTAGATCGAGGCGATGGGGACCCATGAGCACGAGATCAGGCCGGTTCCCCGGCCGGACTGGCGGGGCGGGGCGATGAGTAGCCGCCGGCGGCGAGGTGAGGTCGAGGGGAAAAAGGAAAAGGATAACTCCCTGTGCCCCCCCCCCAGCCTGATATGCTACTGGGCAAGTCGAAGACCCACGCGGATGTCCGGAAGGAGCCCCGAATGATCCGGGCAGGGCCAGATGTCCGGAAGTGAGCCCGGATATCCAGGCAGACACAGCCCGGACGTCCGGATGTAAGTCCGGATGATCCGACTGGCCAAAAATTCTGAGATATGGTTCTGATGTGATGAAGAGTGATGGGGTGATGACGATATATATATATATTGTGTGTGTTTGTTATATATATATATATATATATATATATATATATATATATAAGTAGCCTTAGTCACAACAATATCTCAAACTCATATAAACACCCAAAAAGAATAATTAGGCTAAGTCACCATGTATGAGTATATATAACTTTGGAGACCAAAAATTTGTACTTTTGGACCCATGGTTATTACTCCATCATTTTAAAGTACTATGCACACAAAGTAAGTGTCATAGTGACTTTGAGAGTGTTGGTTTTATTTATGCATTATGTAAGGGAGAGAGTACTCATAGATTGAATGTCTCCCCCTAAGAATATGCCTACATCAAGACAAGACATTATGAAGATGCATGCATGAGTACGAGATTTCACATAATGTTGTCAAGCTCCAAGATACCAAGTTCACGCCTAAGTCGACAAAACCTTGCTTCATCCAATGGTTTGGTGAAAATATCTGCCAGTTGCAAATCTGTACCAATGTGATCAATGTGAATATCACCCTTCTCAACATGATCTCTCAAGAAGTGATACCTAATATCAATGTGCTTGGTGCGAAGATGATCCTTGGGGTTTTCAGCAATGTTGATGGCACTTTCATTATCGCATAGAAGAGGCACATTTCTATAGGTGATACCGTAATCCTTCAAAGTTTGCCTCATCCATAATAACTGAGTTGCACAGCTGGCGGCAGCAATGTATTCAGCTTCTGCGGTAGAGAGGGCAATACAGTTTTGTTTCTTCGATGACCAACTTACCAAGGAGCGACCAAGAAACTGACATGCACCGGAAGTGGACTTACGATCCACTTTGTCTCCGGCCCAATCCGCATCCGTGTACCCAATGAGATCAAACTTAGCATCCTTGGGATACCATAGACCCAACTTTGGGGTGTGAACAAGGTATCTAAGAATATGCTTAACCGCCTTATGATGACTTTCCCTAGGGGAAGCTTGAAATCTAGCACACATGCATACACTAAACATGATGTCTGGTCTAGATGCACAAAGATAAAGCATTGAACCAATCATAGAGCGGTATTTAGATGGGTCGAAAGGGATACCGTTTGTGTCTTCAGTGAGAGTTATTTTGGTTGGCATTGGTGTCTTACATGGACTAGCATCAGACATACCAAACTTCTCTAAGATATCCTTGAGGTATTTTGCTTGAGACAAGAAAATTCCTTCTTGAAATTGTTGAATTTGAAATCCGAGGAAGAACTTCAAATCCGCATTGAGTGACATTTCAAAATTCTTGGTCATTGAGTCCGCAAACTTCTTGCACAAATGAATGTTAGGAGAACCAAAAATGATATCATCTACATAGATTTGGCATAAGATCAAATCACCCTTATCCCTCTTAGTAAAAAGAGTGGGATCGATCACCCCTCTCACAAAACCATCATCGAGTAAAAACTTCTTAAGATGATCATACCAAGCACGAGGTGCTTGTTTGAGGCCATACAAAGCCTTATGAAGTTTATACACATAGTCTTTGTGATCGGGATCAACGAACCCAGGTGGTTGTGATACATATACTTCTTGTAGAGGACCGTTAAGGAAAGCACTCTTCACATCCATTTGATGTAATGTAAAACCATTGAAAGCAGCATAAGCAAGTAAGATGCGAATGGATTCAAGACGGGCAACGGGGGCAAAGGTCTCACCAAAGTCCAAACCTTCAGCTTGTGAGTACCCTTGTGCCACTAACCTTGCCTTGTTTCGGATGATCACAACATTCTCATGTTGTTTGTTCTTGAAAATCCATTTTGTTCCAATGACGTTGTGCTCGGTAGGTGGCCTCTTGACTAGTGACCACACTTGGTTGCGTTCAAAGCTGCTCAACTCTTCTTGCATAGCAACTAGCCAATCGTTGTCCATCAATGCATCTTGTACCTTGATGGGCTCAAAACTAAACACAAAATAAAAGTGAGCACAAAAGTTGGTCAAATGTTTACGAGTGACCCTACCTTCCGATATGCCGGTGAGTATTTTGTCAACATCAACACGACCGGCCACTCGTGGCATGATAGAGGTAAGGGTTTCACAAGGTTCAACTTCATGTCCATCATCCACATCATCAACATATGGATCATTAATGTGTGGAGGAAGATCTTCTTGTTCATATTTCATTTGTTGAGGTTCATCATCAATGATTGGATTTTCTTGTTCTTGTTCTTGAAGATTGTAATGAGGAGGAACTTGATCATCTTCTTCAACTTGGGCTAAGGGTATCGGTTAAACAATAGGAGCTTGTGGTGGTATGGATGTTGAAGTAGTTTGATGATGTGTGAGACTTCCATCTTCTTCTTCATCATCATGAGGTTCTTGTTCCATAGGAAGAAGTGCACCAACACCCATGGTCAAAATGTCTTGAGAAGAATCTTCTTCACCTACATCACTTAGATCAACTTGCTCCCCATGGGAGCCATTAAATTCATCAAACACCACGTCACAAGTTTCTACAACACATCCATTGGATTTGTTGTAGACTCTATAGGCGTGAGAGTTTGATCCATAGCCAACAAATATACCCTCAATCGTTTTGGATTGAAATTTTCCTAACCGTTCTCTTTTGTTGAGGATGAAACATTTGCACCCAAATACACGAAAGTACTTGACATTTGGCTTGTTTCCAGTTAGAAGCTCATATGGAGTCTTTTCCAATATAGTGCGGAGGAAGAGCAGGTTTGATGCATGGCATGCGGTGTTGACAGCTTCGGCCCAAAAACTATGTGGTGACTTGTATTCATCCAACATTGACCTTGCCATCTCCACAAGTGTGCGGTTCTTCCTTTCGGCTACACCATTCTGCTGAGGAGTGTATGGAGCTGAATATTGATGCTCAATCCCTTCATCACTAAGGAATTCTTCCAAGGTGTACTTTTTGAACTCAGATCCATTGTCACTTCTTATTGCCAAGATTTCTTTGTCAAACTTGCATTGTGCTTGCTTGGCAAAGTCAATGAAAGTGATCTTCGTCTCGTCCTTGGACTTGAGGAAAAACACCCATGTATATCTTGAGTAATCATCAACAATGACAAGTCCATACTTTTTCCCACCAAGACTATCCCATGAAGGAGGCCCAAAAAGATCCACATGAAGGAGCTCCAAAGGCCTTGAAGTAGACACAATATTCTTGGGTGGGTGCTTTGATTGATGTTGCTTCCCGGCTATACATGCACTACACACACGATCTTTCTCAAAAGAGACATTTGTTAGTCCAAGGATGTGATTTCCCTTTAAGAGATCTTGAAGATTTCTCATGCCGACATGGGCTAGCCGGCGATGCCATAGCCACCCCTTGTCGGCCTTGGCCATTAGACAAGTTGCATGGAATGTGCTCTCTTTCGAGAAATCAACCGTGTAAAGGTTGCCATCCAACTCTCCAACAAAGGCCACTTCGAGAGTATCTCTCTTAAAGACTTTCACATCCGTTAGTCCAAATAGTGTATCATAACCAACAGATGCCAATTGACGAACAGAAAGTAAATGATATTTAAGGGATTGGACAAGCATGACATTTGCAAGAGACATGTCATTTGTGATAGCCACCTTCCCCAACCAAGTACCTGTCCTTTTGATCCTCCACCAAACATAATGCTCATAAATGGTTGAATAGCTTCCATGAAATCGTAGAGCAATTTGCTATCTCCAGTCATATGATTGGTACATCCACTATCAATCACCCATTTTACTCCACCGGAGAAGGCAACCTACACACAATTATTACTTGGTTAGAGGCACCCATCTTGCAATGGGACCTCTCAAGTTAGTCACAAGGGTCTTAGGGACCCAAATAGCATAAAACCGAAATGCATTTCGAGGACCAACAAACTTTGCATAAACTTCTCCATCCTTAGTCTTACGAAGTACATAGGATGGAGGCATGAACTCTTTTGGCTTGTTGAGAGTGGGCATGCCCCTTGTGGCCTTCCCACTAGCAACCTTACCTTTCTCCTTGTGTCCTTCTCGTACAAAAGTTTCTTTCAAAGGAGTGGTGTCACTTTGAGAGATGTCTTCTTCTTGCTTGTGCTTGGGTCAAACCCGAGTCCCTCTTTGGCGAACACTTCATTGTGTTGGCTCAACACCTCATTAAGGTTCTTTTGCCCTTGAGCACATGTCATGAGCCCTTTCTCAATTTGAGCCTTGAGAAAACGATTTTCCTCAAGAATAGATGCTAGATCACTACTAGAGTTAGTAGAACAAGCATCAACATTTATAATGGGAGATGAATAGGCCTTAGCTAGAGTTTCAAGATAAGTAAGTTTGAGCGTCTCAAAACTCTTTGTAAGAAGGGTGAGCTCTTCTTCCTTAGTCTTGAGGGACATGGATAGAAGCTCACAATCCTTAGAGAGAGAAGCATGAGACTTCACAAGCTTACTTTTATCATTCATCAACTCTTCACAAGAGCCAATAGCCTTTTTCAAGGAGGCAAGATCTTTAGTATGAACATCAATATTTGTGCCAATTTTTAAGCATAGTTCATCATTTCGTGTTTCCTCATATTGGACTTTCCGCTCAAGGATTTCACATTTTTCCTTTTCCTCGGTGACGAGGGTTTCGAGTTCCTTAATGGTGATGGTGTGCTTACTCACCATCTCCATAAGCATACGAAACATAGTGAGCTTCTTTCCTTTGAGGGAGCACATGAATTTATTAAGTTTAGCAAGCATAGGATCATTTAGATCATCATCCTCATAACTATCCTCCGCATCAAGATACTCATCACTAGAAATAGGAGGAGTGAGAAGAGGAGGGTTTGATCGTGGGGTTACCTTGACCTTGTCAGGAGAGTTTTGATCCTCTCCATCTTCTACCATGGCCTTCGCCATGAGGCACTTGTGAGCATTGCCCTTGTAATCCTTCATGTAGTTGTAGGTGACAACTTCACCACTCTTATTGACTAGCCTCAGTGTGTTTTGCGAATCTTGAGCAACTCCGGCAACACCACTAACATCATCCGGATCGGATTCTTCTTGAGCAACCATTGCATTCCCATCTCTCTTCTTGAGCTTGGAGTTCAAAGGATTTGGCAACTTCTTCTTAGGAAAGGTCTTGGGAAACCTTGGTCTATCTTCTCTCTTCTCTTAAGGGCACTCATTTGAGAAGTGGTTGGTTTCCTCACAGTTGTAGCATTTTCTTACTTTCTTCTTTTGGAATCTTCCCTTGAATTTTCCCGCGCTAAACTTCTTGACAAAGAGAGCCATGTCTTCATATGACGGGCCCTCGTCGGATTCAATCTCATCACCATCTTCATCATCAACATCTTCTTCTTATTCTTCACTTCGCTCTTCTTCACATAAATGCTTGCCCTTCAATGCAAGATTGATCTTTGATGTTAATGTACCATGCATGGCAAGATGTTTTGTAGCATTTGCCTTTGACTCTTCAAATAGTTTGGAAAGGTTGATATGATGTCATCCGGAGTCGTTTCCTTGAATCCATGGTGTTGTCTTATGTACCACACTATTTGGTTATGATATGGAGCAAGAGCATGAAGCAATTTGTCCACGAGAAATCGCTTAGTCAAATTGATCCATCTCGTGTCTTGTCACACTCACAAGACTCGATGTCAGAGGTGAGAGTCATGAGATGCTCAAGGAGCTGCTTGGGAGATTCACCTTTCTCCATACAAAAGTTTTGCAATTGACCCTTGGCAATTCCATATTGAGCAAGCCGGAGAGTGGAGTTACTGGTCTTGGTCCCACAATGCTATCCCATAATTCCTTGGCACTTGTGAAGTGTATGTATGGTCTCCTTTACTTGTCAGTCATACCTCTCCTTATGCCCATGGTTGTTGTGTCGTTGAGATTCTTGTCATATATCTCTCTTGGTGTAAGATTCTTTGGGTAAACAACTTGGTAACCATACTCCAAGATCTCCAACATCTCATCATTCCCATATCAAAGATGACCCCGCCAACTCTCCACAAAGCAAAATCGGCAGTGTCATCAAGTAAAGGAGGTTTTCCTTGAGGGTTATACTTTGGTTTCTCTATTTGAGGTCTTGCACAAAGCCAAGGAAGACTGGAGTGTTCATTACTAGGAGGTTATTGGGCAAGTGAAGGAGTAGGCACAGTTGGCCTAGAGGCCGCACCCACCAGAAAGTAGTGCAAGCATCGTGGTCAATATGGCTAGTACCATTTGGACCAAGGCCTAAAGAGAAGCATCATGCTCCTCCTTTTTCTTAGCAAGTGCCCATTCCAGATCCTCAGAAGTGAAGGACTTGACTTCCATGGAAGCCGTGCCCTTATCCTTCGGATCCGCAACCAGGGGAGTCCCATCCGGGTTCATCTCGCTCTAGGGCGGTTAAGCCACAAGAATAGAGCACGAGGCTCTGATACCAATTGAAAGGATCGATATGGACCTAGAGGGGGGGTGAATAGGTACAATTACAAATTTTAATTATTACTAAGCAATTTTAGGCAATAGAACGGAATATGAAGGTGAGCCTAACAATTGCTAGTAAGTGCAAAGTACTAGGCAAGTAACACAAGCATATAACTGAGCAAGCACAATAAGATGTAAGTAAGTGCAATCACAACAATTAACCACAAGTATAGAGTTAGGGTTAGGAATAACCGCAACTCCGGGAGACGAGGATGTATGCCGATGTTCACTTCCTTGGAGGGAAGCTAGTCACCGTTAGAGGGGCGGATGTTACCACGAAGGCTCACCCTATTCTCCCTTTGAGACAACACCACGAAGGCGTTTCTCAACCACTAGTGGTAGACCTTGGGGTGGTCTCCAAACCCTCACAAACTTTTCGGGGGTAATCACAATCGTTGATTCCTCACCAAATGACTCCTACCGCCTAGGAGTCTCCAACCTCCAAGAGTAACAAGATCCGAGGGGAAAGACTCAAGACTTGCTCAAACTTCGATTTGCTTTGGTCACAAGAAGGGGAGGAAGAAGATCTTTCTTTTGATTGGAACAACTCTTCGAAACTCTCAAGAATAAAGCCGGGATCTGGGATTTAGTGTGTGAGCAAGAGAGGGGAAGCACTGGTGTTCTTGAGGCGTGTTTGTGTGGAGTGTTCAACCTTATCACGAAGGGGTAAGGTGCTATTTATACCATGTCCAGAATAGAGCCGTTTGGACACAAGTTGACCACCCCGGATGATCTGGGACACCATCCGGATGATTCCGGATGCAGGATGGTTGCAACCGAGCTGCGAGCAGCCCGGACAGTCCGGAGACAACCCGGATGATCCGGACAAGCCCCGGATGATCCGGATGCCTGACCGGACGATCCGGCTACAACATATGGCTTCTGTGAAAAACGGGCACGGTTATCCGGACGATCCGGAAGAGGATCCGGACGATCCGGGGAACAGCCCGGATGATCCGGAGGAACGTCCGGATGATCCGGCTTCAGCCATACCGTTCTGTGATGGAGAGCACCAATTATCCGGATGATCCGGTGCAGGGTCCGGCTGATCCGGGTGAAGCCCGGATGATCTGGGTATCCATCCGGATGATCCGGCTAGGAGAGGTGGTAGGTTTTGGCTAAGGGAAATTGCTAGGGATTTTGGTCTATTGTGATAGAATTGTTTATGAGACAAAATGTGAGCAAGTCTTGAACCTACACTTCGGATCCCCTCTTAATAGTGCGGGGTTCCAATTACTCAAGAAATATAAAAAGAGCACAATACTTCATCTTTGTTTGCTCCTTTCCTCATTGATAATTTGCTTGAGTAAAATCTCATATGATGCGATCATGATGCTCACTAAAGAAAACTAGAGGACAGACGGCCTGTGTATATACTTAGCAAACAAGGTTAGTCCCCTATATGTAGGTTTGTCATCAATATCAAAAATACTCTTTAAGAGCAAGATTGCACTTTCAATCTCCCCCTTTTTTGGTAGTTGATGACAAACTACATATAGCATTTAATAGTGAAATGTGATACGAATGATTCTAGGAGAGTAGACCGGTATGTGTTTCGGTACGTGTTTTAGGAAGAGCTCCCCCTTAATTTATGCATATGGATGTGTTTTAAGAGGAGCTCTCCCTTAATGTATGCATGGAATAAGGTGATAAACATACAAAGTCATGCACATATGAAGTGGATGCCCACATTCGGAGTATAGTATAGGCATACATCATTAAAATCATCATAAGCAATGAATAAAGACAGCATACTTAAGCACTTGCATAGTGACATAGACTCATAACTCATGACCAAAGTACCATAGACCAAAGTACCATAGTACCATTACAATAAGCACTTGCATAGTGACATAGACTCATAACTCATGACCAAAGGACCATAGTACCATTACAATAGTGAGTCCACTAAAGCTCTAAGCATAAGCATACCAGACACACGCTGAAACTCCTAAGAATTACATCTCCCCCTTGACAGCAAGTACCGAAAAAGGGAAAGACGGCCGAGAAAGTAGGAGAATCACGCATCATCCTCATCCTCAGCATCATCATCATCACCATCACTCAGATCAGCAGGTACAAGGAAGAACTCGGGGAACTCAGTGGCAGAAGGAAAATCGACCTCCGGAAGAGGAAGTCGAGCGGGAATAGACTCATCAGGCTCAACAGGACTGCCAGGACGCGCACGAAGACGAGCCCTAAGGGCATTTGCCTCAGAGATGCGGCGAACCTCCTCGGTAGCAATGTGAGTAGCAGTGTAGCGGCAGGTGTCAAAGATGGCTTTATGGGACTTCCCAATAAAGCGAGCAAGGCGGTCAAATGGCTTGACGAAAGGTTTGGTGTGGCGAGAAGAGCTCTCACCACACGACGGAGCAGGAGCCTTGCCCCTAGAAGTGTCATCACGCGGAGTCCACATGGAGTGAATGTTGTTCTTGTTGATGGGGCAAGTGAAGACAGAATCAATGACGGTCTGAATGAAAGGAGCATGCGGAAGAGTACGAACCTTCAGACAACTAGCCATGCGAATCTCATGCCAAAGAAAATCTGCCATGTCAATGGGACGAGTGGGATTCTTCCGTGAGTAGTACATCAAGTCAATGTTGTAAGCTCGTACCATCCCACGATCCCCTTTCTTGGGAGCAATGGAGTTGAGGATGCACTGAAAAAGCCACCGGTATTTGAGACGGAAGATACTGATGTCATTAAGCTCCTTGCTTTGCTGCACTGTGGATAGCTGAGTAGGAGGTATGGTGAGACAACTGCAAGCACTGATAGGCATAGCCTCAAACTTGGGATTCACCTCATGGATTCGAAAAAGACCTGCCTCAGATCCAGGCATGCCCAAGGCAGCAGCAAACTCCTCAAAAGAGACAGTGAACTGAGAATGATGAGTCATCCAAGTGACGAACGATCCGGATGGAAGAAACACATGGCATAGAATTGCCGAATGGCAGCCTCATTCCAATCACAGTGGAGAGTCATAGCACGACGCAGCCCCATGCCCTCAATCTTCTCTAACACACCATCGAACTTGGTTGGATTGTTCTCAATGTAATCCAAGTTCACATAATGCTGAGGAGAGAACCCTAGATGAGCAATGACCGACTGATAGATGTCCTGTTGAACCAAAGTGCGAAACCGAGGATCGGTTGCATTGGCCGGGGCAGCAAATTGGTTGACTTCACTCCTTAAAGCTGCATACTCAGAGGGATCCATGGACTGATAGCTGATAGTACGACGGCCCCGGTTGGTGGGGTTGGCCATGGACAAAATGAGACCGGTAGGTGCGGCAGGCTGCGAGCTTGAGGTAGAAGCCGCTTTCTTCTTCTTGGCCTTGGTCGTTGAGCGAACCGGCACGAGCTCGTCCTCCTAGAGATCGTCCTCATAATCAGGATCGTCCTGCCCGGCATAGGACGGACGAGCACGACCGGGTGCTTTCTTGAGTGGACGAGCAGCTTCCTCGGAGTCCATTGATGCTTGGCGACGTGGTTCTAGGCATACGTATTGGAGCGAAAAGAACAAAAAAAATCGGCGAGCTCGATGAGTAACTGACCCTAGATGAGTACAAGAGGAAAAACAAGGAAGGGCGCAGATGAGATACCACGAGAGGGACCCGAGGAGGTTGACTTGAAGCTCCGGCCAGTACCACCACGGCCGACCACCATGGCGGAGTTTGGGGGGCGGAGGTCGAGATTGGAGAGGATCCAATTGGCCCCTGGGGAAAAACGGCGCGAGGAGGACGTAGATCGAGGCGATGGGGACCCTTGAGCACGAGATCAGGCCGGTTCGCCGGCCGGACTGGCGGGGCGGGGCGATGAGCAGCCGCCGGCGGCGAGGTGAGGTCGAGGGGAAAAGGAAAAGGATAACTCCTTGTGCCCCCCCCCCACAGCCCGATATGCTACTGGGCAAGTTGAAGACCCACCCGGATGTCCGGAAGGAGCCCCGAATGATCCGGGCAAGGCCAGATGTCCGGAAGTGAGCCCGGATATCCGGGCAGACACAGCCCTGACGTCCGGATGTAAGTCCGGATGATCCGGCTGGCCAAAAATTCTAAGATATGGTTCTGATGTGATGAAGAGTGATGGGGTGATGACGATATATATATTTTTTGTGTGTGTTTGTTATATATATATATATATATATATATATATATATATATATATATAAGTAGCCTTAGTCACAACAATATCTCAAACTCATATAAACACCCAAAAAGAATAATTAGGCTAAGTCACCATGTATGAGTATATATAACTTTGGAGACCAAAAATTTGAACTTTTGGACCCATGGTTATTACTCCATCATTTTAAAGTACTATGCACACAAAGTAAGTGTCATAGTGACTTTGAGAGTGTTGGTTTTATTTATGCATTATGTAAGGGAGAGAGTACTCATAGATTGAATGTCTCCCCCTAAGAATATGCCTACATCAAGACAAGACATTATGAAGATGCATGCATGAGTACGAGATTTCACATAATGTTGTCAAGCTCCAAGATACCAAGTTCACGCCTAAGTCGACAAAACCTTGCTTCATCCAATGGTTTGGTGAAAATATCTGCCAGTTGCAAATCTGTACCAATGTGATCAATGTGAATATCACCCTTCTCAACATGATCTCTCAAGAAGTGATACCTAATATCAATGTGCTTGGTGCGAAGATGATCCTTGGGGTTTTCAGCAATGTTGATGGCACTTTCATTATCGCATAGAAGAGGCACATTTCTATAGGTGATACCGTAATCCTTCAAAGTTTCCCTCATCCATAATAACTGAGTTGCACAGCTGGCGGCAGCAATGTATTCAGCTTCTCCGGTAGAGAGGGCAATACGGTTTTGTTTCTTCGATGACCAACTTACCAAGGAGCGACCAAGAAACTGACATGCACCGGAAGTGGACTTACGATCCACTTTGTCTCCGGCCCAATCCACATCCGTGTACCCAATGAGATCAAACTTAGCATCCTTGGGATACCATAGACCCAACTTTGGGGTGTGAACAAGGTATCTAAGAATATGCTTAACCGCCTTATGATGACTTTCCCTAGGGGAAGCTTGAAATCTAGCACACATGCATACACTAAACATGATGTCTGGTCTAGATGCACAAAGATAAAGCATTGAACCAATCATAGAGCGGTATTTAGATGGGTCGAAAGGGATACCGTTTGTGTCTTCAGTGAGAGTTATTTTGGTTGGCATTGGTGTCTTACATGGACTAGCATCAGACATACCAAACTTCTCTAAGATATCCTTGAGGTATTTCGCTTGAGACAAGAAAATTCCTTCTTGAAATTGTTGAATTTGAAATCCGAGGAAGAACTTCAAATCCACATTGAGTGACATTTCAAAATTCTTGGTCATTGAGTCCGCAAACTTCTTGCACATATGAATGTTAGGAGAACCAAAAGTGATATCATCTACATAGATTTGGCATAAGATCAAATCACCCTTATCCCTCTTAGTAAAAAGAGTGGGATCGATCACCCCTCTCACAAAACCATCATCGAGTAAAAACTTCTTAAGATGATCCTACCAAGCACGAGGTGCTTGTTTGAGGCCATACAAAGCCTTATGAAGTTTATACACATAGTCATTGTGATCGGGATCAACGAACACAGGTGGTTGTGATACATTACTTCTTGTAGAGGACCGTTAAGGAAAGCACTCATCACATCCATTTGATGTAATGTAAAACCATTGAAAGCAGCATAAGCAAGTAAGATGCGAATGGATTCTAGACGGGCAACGGGGGCAAAGGTCTCACCAAAGTCCAAACCTTCAACTTGTGAGTACCCTTGTGCCACTAACCTTGCCTTGTTTCGGATGATCACACCATTCTCATCTTGTTTGTTCTTGAAAATCCATTTTGTTCCAATGACGTTGTGCTCGGTAGGTGGCCTCTTGACTAGTGACCACACTTGGTTGCGTTCAAAGCTGCTCAACTCTTCTTGCATAGCAACTAGCCAATCGTTGTCCATCAATGCATCTTGTACCTTGATGGGCTCAAAACTAGACACAAAAGAAAAGTGAGCACAAAAGTTGGTCAAATGTTTACGAGTGACCCTACCTTCCGATATGCCGGTGAGTATTTTGTCAACATCAACACGACCGGCCACTCGTGGCATGATAGAGGTAAGGGTTTCACGAGGTTCAACTTCATGTCCATCATCCACATCATCAACATATGGATCATTAATGTGTGGAGGAAGATCTTCTTGTTCATATTGCATTTGTTGAGGTTCATCATCAATGATTTGATTTTCTTGTTCTTGTTCTTGAAGATTGTAATGAGGAGGAACTTGATCATCTTCTTCAACTTGGGCTAAGGGTATCGGTTAAACAATAGGAGCTTGTGGTGGTATGGATGTTGAAGTAGTTTGATGATGTGTGAGACTTCCATCTTCTTCTTCATCATCATGAGGTTCTTGTTCCATAGGAAGAAGTGCACCAACACCCATGGTCAAAATGTCTTGAGAAGAATCTTCTTCACCTACATCACTTAGATCAACTTGCTCCCCATGGGAGCCATTAGATTCATCAAACACCACGTCACAAGTTTCTACAACACATCCATTGGATTTGTTGTAGACTCTATAGGCGTGAGAGTTTGATCCATAGCCAACAAATATACCCTCAATCGTTTTGGATTGAAATTTTCCTAACCGTTCTCTTTTGTTGAGGATGAAACATTTGCACCCAAATACACGAAAGTACTTGACATTTGGCT
Source organism: Triticum aestivum (assembly GCF_018294505.1). Classification (NCBI taxonomy): domain Eukaryota; kingdom Viridiplantae; phylum Streptophyta; class Magnoliopsida; order Poales; family Poaceae; genus Triticum; species Triticum aestivum. The sequence goes on along the minus strand of NC_057801.1, from coordinate 204,517,380 downwards.
TGTTTCCAGTTAGAAGCTCATATGGAGTCCTTTCCAATATAGTGCGGAGGAAGAGCCGGTTTGATGCATGGCATGCGGTGTTGACAGCTTCAGCCCAAAAACTATGTGGTGACTTGTATTCATCCAACATTGATCTTGCCATCTCCACAAGTGTGCGGTTCTTCCTTTCGGCTACACCATTCTGCTGAGGAGTGTATGGAGCTGAATATTGATGCTCAATCCCTTCATCACTAAGGAATTCTTCCAAGGTGTAGTTTTTGAACTCAGATCCATTGTCACTTCTGATTGCCAAGATTTCTTTGTCAAACTTGCGTTGTGCTTGCTTGGCAAAGTCAATGAAAGTGATCTTCGTCTCGTCCTTGGACTTGAGGAAAAACACCCATGTATATCTTGAGTAATCATCAACAATGACAAGTCCATACTTTTTCCCTCCAAGACTATCCCATGAAGGAGGCCCAAAAAGATCCTCATGAAGGAGCTCCAAAGGCCTTGAAGTAGACACAATATTCTTGGGTGGGTGCTTTGATTGATGTTACTTCCCGGCTATACATGCACTACACACATGATCTTTCTCAAAAGAGACATTTGTTAGTCCAAGGATGTGATTTCCCTTTAAGAGATCTTGAAGATTTCTCATGCCGACATGGGCTAGCCGGCGATGCCATAGCCACCCCTTGTCGGCCTTGGCCATTAGACAAGTTGCATGGAATGTGCTCTCTTTCGAGAAATCAACCGTGTAAAGGTTGCCATCCAACTCTCCAACAAAGGCCACTTCGAGAGTATCTCTCTTAAAGACTTTCACATCCGTTAGTCCAAATAGTGTATCATAACCAACAGATGCCAATTGACGAACAGAAAGTAAATGATATTTAAGGGATTGGACAAGCATGACATTTGCAAGAGACATGTCATTTGTGATAGCCACCTTCCCCAATCCAAGTACCTGTCCTTTTGATCCTCCACCAAACATAATGCTCATAAATGGTTGAATAGCTTCCATGAAATCGTAGAGCAATTTGCTATCTCCAGTCATATGATTGGTACATCCACTATCAATCACCCATTTTACTCCACCGGAGAAGGCAACCTACACACAATTATTACTTGGTTAGAGGCACCCATCTTGCAATGGGACCTCTCAAGTTAGTCACAAGGGTCTTAGGGACCCAAATAGCATAAAACCGAAATGCATTTCGAGGACCAACAAACTTTGCATAAACTTCTCCATCCTTAGTCTTACGAAGCACATAGGATGGAGGCATGAACTCTTTTGGCTTGTTGAGAGTGGGCATGCCCCTTGTGGCCTTCCCACTAGCAACTTTACCTTTCTCCTTGTGTCCTTCTCGTACAAAAGTTTCTTTCAAAGGAGTGGTGTTCTCTCTCATAATGTCTTCTTCTTGCTTGTGCTTGGGTCAAATCCGAGTCCCTCTTTGGCGAACACTTCATTGTGTTGGCTCAACACCTCATTAAGGTTCTTTTGCCCTTGAGCACATGTCATGAGCCCTTTCTCAATTTGAGCCTTGAGAAAACGATTTTCCTCAAGAATAGATGCTAGATCACTACTAGAGTTAGTAGAACAAGCATCAACATTTATAATGGGAGATGAATAGGCCTTAGCTAGAGTTTCAAGATAAGTAAGTTTGAGCGTCTCAAAACTCTTTGTAAGAAGGGTGAGCTCTTCTTCCTTAGTCTTGAGGGACATGGATAGAAGCTCACAATCCTTAGAGAGAGAAGCATGAGACTTCACAAGCTTACTTTTATCATTCATCAACTCTTCACAAGAGCCAATAGCCTTTTTCAAGGAGGCAAGATCTTTAGTATGAACATCAATATTTGTGCCAATTTTTAAGCATAGTTCATCATTTCGTGTTTCCTCATATTGGACTTTCCGCTCAAGGATTTCACATTTTTCCTTTTCCTCGGTGACGAGGGTTTCGAGTTCCTTAATGGTGATGGTGTGCTTACTCACCATCTCCATAAGCATACGAAACATAGTGAGCTTCTTTCCTTTGAGGGAGCACATGAATTTATTAAGTTTAGCAAGCATAGGATCATTTAGATCATCATCCTCATAACTATCCTCTGCATCAAGATACTCATCACTAGAAATGGGAGGAGTGAGAAGAGGAGGGTTTGATCGTGGGGTTACCTTGACCTTGTCAGGAGAGTTTTGATCCTCTCCATCTTCTACCATGGCCTTCGCCATGAGGCACTTGTGAGCGTTGCCCTTGTAATCCTTCATGTAGTTGTAGGTGACAACTTCACCACTCTTATTGACTAGCCTCAGTGTGTTTTGTGAATCTTGAGCAACTCCGGCAACACCACTAACATCATCCGGATCGGATTCTTCTTGAGCAACCATTGCTTTCCCATCTCTCTTCTTGAGCTTGGAGTTCAAAGGATTTGGCAACTTCTTCTTAGGAAAGGTCTTGGGAAACCTTGGTCTATCTTCTCTCTTCTCTTAAGGGCACTCATTTGAGAAGTGGTTGGTTTCCTCACAGTTGTAGCATTTTCTTACTTTCTTCTTTTGGAATCTTCCCTTGAATTTTCCCGCGCTAAACTTCTTGACAAAGAGAGCCATGTCTTCATATGACGGGCCCTCGTCGGATTCAATCTCATCACCATCTTCATCATCAACATCTTCTTCTTCTTCTTCACTTTGCTCATCTTCACATACATGCTTGGCCTTCAATGCAAGATTGACCTTTGATGATGGGGAACCATGCATGGCAAGATGTTTTGTGTCATTAGCCTTTGACTCTTCAAATAGTTGAAAGGTGGATATGTTGTCATCTGTAGTCATTTCCTTGAAAGTATGGTGTTGTCTTATGTCCCACACCATTTGATGGTGATATGGAGCAAGAGCATGAAGCAATTTATCCACAAGGAATCTCTTAGTCATGTTGAATCCATCTTGTGTCTTGTCACACTCACATGACTCAATATCGGCAGTGAGAGTCATGAGGCGCTCATGGAGTTGATTGGGGGTTTCACCTTTCTCCATACAAAAGTTTTGCAATTGCCCCTTGGCAATTTCATATTGAGCACTTCGGAGGGTAGAGGTGCAAGTCTTGGATCGTATGATACTTTCCCATAGTTCCTTGGCACTTGTGATGTGTATGAACGGTCTCCTTTGCTTTTCATCCATGCCTCTCCTTATACACATGATAGCAGTGTCATTGAGGTTCTTGTCATATATTTCTCTTGGTGTGGGGTTCTTTGGATCAACCACATGATAGCCATACTCCAAGATTTCCAGCATCTCGTCATTTCCATGTCGAAGATGATCCTGCATAACAACTCTCCACAAGGCAAAATCGGAAGTGGCACTTAGTAAAGGAGGTTTGCCTTGAGGGTTATATCTTGGTTTCTCAACCTGAGGTCTTGCATAAAGCCAAGGAACACTGGCGTGTTCATTGCTAGGAGGTTGTTGACCAAGTGATGGAGTAGGCACAGTTGGCCTCAAAGCAGCACCACCCGAGAGTGGTGCAAGCACTGTGGACAACGTGGCTAATCTCATTCGGACCAAGGCCTCAAGAGAAGCATCATGCTCCTCTTTTTGCTTAGCAAGGGCCCGTTCTAGATCCTCCGACGTAAAGGCCTTGACTTCAGAGGAAGCCACACCTTTATCCTTACGATCTACAACCAGGGGAGTCCCATCCGGGTTCATCTCGCTCTAGGGCGGTTAAGCCACAAGAATAGAGCACGAGGCTCTGATACCAATTAAAAGGATCGATATGGACCTAGAGGGGGGGTGAATAGGTACAATTACAAATTTTAATTATTACTAAGCAATTTTAGGCAATAGAACGGAATATGAAGGTGAGCCTAACAATTGCTAGTAAGTGCAAAGTACTAGGCAAGTAACACAAGCATATAACTGAGCAAGCACAATAAGATGTAAGTAAGTGCAATCACAACAATTAACCACAAGTATAGAGTTAGGGTTAGGAATAACCGCAACTCCGGGAGACGAGGATGTATGCCGATGTTCACTTCCTTGGAGGGAAGCTAGTCACCGTTAGAGGGGCGGATGTTACCACGAAGGCTCACCCTATTCTCCCTTTGAGACAACACCACGAAGGCGTTTCTCAACCACTAGTGGTAGACCTTGGGGTGGTCTCCAAACCCTCACAAACTTTCCGGGGGTAATCACAATCGTTGATTCCTCACCGAAGGACTCCTACCGCCTAGGAGTCTCCAACCTCCAAGAGTAACAAGATCCGAGGGGAAAGACTCAAGACTTGCTCAAACTTCGATTTGCTTTGGTCACAAGAAGGGGAGGAAGAAGATCTTTCTTTTGATTGGAACAACTCTTCGAAACTCTCAAGAATCAAGCCGGGATCTGGGATTTAGTGTGTGAGCAAGAGAGGGGAAGCACTGGTGTTCTTGAGGCGTGTTTGTGTGGAGTGTTCAACCTTATCACGAAGGGGTAAGGTGCTATTTATACCATGTCCAGAATAGAGCCGTTTGGACACAAGTTGACCACCCCGGATGATCTAGGACACCATCCGGATGATCCGGATGCAGATGGTTGCAACCGAGCTGCGAGCAGCCCGGACAGTCTGGAGGCAACCCCGGATGATCCGGACAAGCCCCGGATGATCCGGATGCCTGACCGGACGATCCGGCTACAACATATGGCTTCTGTGAAAAACGGGCACGGTTATCCGGACGATCCGGAAGAGGATCCGGACGATCCGGGGAACAGCCCGGATGATCCGGAGGAACGTCCGGATGATCCGGCTTCAGCCATACCATTCTTTGATGGAGAGCACCAATTATCCGGATGATCCGGTGCAGGGTCCGGCTGATCCGGGTGAAGCCCGGATGATCTGAGTATCCATCCGGATGATCCGGCTAGGAGAGGTGGTAGGTTCTGGCTAAGGGAAATTGCTAGGGATTTTGGTCTATTGTGATAGAATTGTTTATGAGACACAATGTGAGCAAGTCTTGAACCTACACTTCGGATCCCCTCTTAATAGTGCGGGGTTCCAATTACTCAAGAAATATAAAAAGAGCACAATACTTCATCTTTGTTTGCTCCTTTCCTCATTGATAATTTGCTTGAATAAAATCTCATATGATGCGATCATGATGCTCACTAAAGAAAACCAGAGGACAGACGGCCTGTGTATATACTTAGCAAACAAGGTTAGTCCCCTATATGTAGGTTTTTCATCAATATCAAAAATACTCTTTAAGAGCAAGATTGCACTTTCAATCTCCCCCTTTTTTGGTAGTTGATGACAAACTACATATAGCATTTAATAGTGAAATGTGATACGAATGATTCTAGGATAGTAGACCGGTATGTGTTTCGGTATGTGTTTTAGGAAGAGCTCCCCCTTAATTTATGCATATGGATGTGTTTTAAGAGGAGCTCTCCCTTAATGTATGCATGGAATAAGGTGATAAACATACAAAGTCATGCACATATGAAGTGGATGCCCACATTCGGAGTATAGTATAGGCATACATCATTAAAATCATCATAAGCAATGACTAAAGACAGCATACTTAAGCACTTGCATAGTGACATAGACTCATAACTCGTGACCAAAGTACCATAGACCAAAGTACCATAGTACCATTACAATAAGCCATTGCCGCCACAGGAGAGGGCGTGGCCGCGGGCGCTGCTGGGACACGCATGCGCCGGTAGGTATGGTACACCTCCGTCGCCGGCAGTGGGTGGCCACAGGTGCCGCTGAGGTGCGCTGAGCGCTGGGTCATGGCTGCCGCGAGATGTGCACTCAACGATAGACCTTGGCACTCAACGATAGACCTTGGATCATGATCAGTGAGAAGGGTATCTGCAATCTTTTCAGCAAAATGTATGTCGACAGTCGTAGTCTTACGGTCAAATGATTCTCCAGAATCAACATAGTTGATGGAAATTTCCTGCACCCCTAGTGACTCTTCGTGATTTCCCAATACGATCGAGTCTGGGTGTTCCGATGTCCCAATCAGTTTGTGCACACTGGAACTGGGTTGTGGAGGTTGCCCTTCCACTGGGTGTATACTACCCATCAGGTGTTTGTCAACGTTGAGTTGACCTGCATTTACTGACTCTGAGGTTTTTCTCCTCGATTTCCTTTGCTGCTTGCTAGAAGCATGCTCCAGTTCAGAGACCGTACTACTCCCCCTCTTTTTAGGAATAGGGAGTTGAGTGGTTTTTGTTGGTATCTCCACTCTTTCCGGTGCGTTTCTAGCTAGGTTTAAGGATTTTGTAACACCTTTCAAATCAGTAAATGAATCTGGCAGATTATTTACAAGATGTTGCAAATTAATGATCTTCCAAACTTGAATTTTGGTCTCTTGGGTACGTGGATCAGAGGATGAAATGGCATGAGCATTCCAATCAATTTCTGGGCATTCTTTCTGGTACTTGAAATCTTCCCCTAATGCCGGAAAATGTTCCTCATTAAATATGCAATCGGCGTGACGGGCTGTGAACAGACCCCCAGTCAGGGGTTCCAGGTACTTGATAATCGACGGCGATTTGTACCCCACATAGATCCCCAACTTCCTGTGTGGGCCCATAGATGTCCGCTGTGGTGGTGAGATCGGGATGTATGCAGCACATCCGAACTTACGCAGATGGGAAATGCTTGGAGGATTTCCACGTACCAATTCCAGAGGGGAAGAACTGTGATATGCAGTTGGCCTCAATTGTATCAAGCCAGCAGCGTGTAAAACAGCGTGACCCCAACAAGAGGTTGGCAAGTTGCAATTCGTCAACAAAGGTCTTGCAATGAGTTTGATCCTCTTAATCGATGCTTCAGCCAAACCATTTTGTGTATGAACATATGGAACAGAGTGCTGAACTTCAATCCCCAAAGCCATGCAATAATCATTGAAAGCACGTGAGGAGAATTCTGCAGCATTGTCCATTCGAATTGACTTAATTCGACTTTCAGGATAATGGGCTTGCAACTTAATGACTTGCCTCATTATCTTGGCAAATGCATGGTTTCGTGTGGATAGAAGACACACATGTGACCATCGTGTAGATGCGTCAATGAGAACCATGAAATACCGGAAAGGTCCAGATAATGGTTGAATGGGACCACAAATGTCTCCTTGAATACGTTCAAGGAACTGAAGTGGTTCAGCTTGTATTTTGAGGTGTGAGGGCCTCAAAATTAGCTTTCCCGTGGCACAAGATGTGCACACAAAATCAGAAGATTGAGGAAATTTTGACTCAAGCAAATTATGACCAATGGAATTGCTAGTAATTTTTCTCATCATCCCTATTCCAGGATGGCCTAGGCGATCATGCCAGGTTTGGAATGCGTTAACATTCTGCAAAATTACTTTGTATGCAACATGTTCCACGGGTTTGATGTACGTATAGTACAAACCAGACGATAGAGAAGGAATTTTCTCATGTACCTTTTTGCCATATCCATCATCTTTAGTAAAGAGTAGATACTCCTCTTTGTTGTCTTCATGGGTTTCAATGTGAAAATCATTCTTACGGATATCTCGATAACTGATCAGGGTACGTGATGAGTCGAGATACAATAAAGCATCCTCAATCGTCACTTGTGTACCGCTTGGGAGGGTGAATATGGCACGTCCAGTACCAACAATCACTGTATCGCATCCAGCGATAGTTAGAATATCTCCATTCATCTTTTTCAGAGTTTGGAAATATTTCATCTCCCTCAGTATGAAGTTTGTGGTACCACTGTCCCCAAGGCATAATTCCTCTTCCACCGAATTGTCCCCGTAGAAAACGGCGGCGAGTGCTCCCTCTCTTCTCCTCTCGTTGTTGCCTTTCGCTCTCGCTGGTTGTCTACGTGCGTGATAACGTGTTTGAATCGAAAGTGATTCCTTGTCTTGATCGATGGTTACACAGAGTATATATATCTCCTGGTGAGATGCGACGATCCCGAAGAGATGCGTCGGTTCCAGGAGGATGGGAGAGACGCGACGGTTGCGACGGACACAGGCGTCCGTGCGGGCGCAACTGCTCGTTCGATGGGCAAGGGGAGATTTTCCTTAATTACATATTACAGTTTAATCTTAACACATCGCATGCCCTTCGTCTCGCTTAGCCGTCGAGGTGTGCGCGGCGCCATGCGCTGCCTTTGCTAGCGCTGGAGCGTTGGCTTCCTTCACCACGCAGGGCCGGAGGGCATCGCGACGCTGCGCGCTCGCTGCCGCCAGTCTGGCCGTGAAATCGCTCCGCCAGAAAGCGTGTTGATAACGTGTTTTAACTAAAGAACGAGAGAGACAATAGACAGAGAAGTAAAAATGAACAGTCGTCTCTATTAATGATGGGATTACACATATGTATAGCCCCCGAAGGGGTATAACCAAAGGGATGCGAGGCAACCGCCTCGGTTACGAAAAGCAGGGACTAAAAGGATTAATTAAATCCTAACAAAACTGACCATGTGTTTGATAGCAAAGTATCCCAAAAACCTAAGTATCAAAAAACTACAGTAATTTAGCCTGCATGAAATACCATGGTTTTAACATAACAGAATATTTTGTAGTATTGGTAATACAGACAACCTGTTTGGCTATCCCGTTTTCAGCGACTCAAAATTAGCTAGTTAATTAAAACTATTAGCAGCTGCAGCAAAGTATGCCAAAAACCTAAGTATCAAAAATCTACAGTAATTTAGCCTGCATGAAATACCATGGCTTTAACATAACAGAATATTTTGTAGTATTGGTAATTCAGACAACCTGTTTGGCTATCCCATTTTCAGCGACTCAAAATTAGCTAGTTAATTAAAACTATTAGCAGCTGCAAACACACGTGCTTTTCTAGTTAGCTAGCCATTTTATGCAACTATTCGGCCATGCACCAAGAACGGCCATGCGCACGGCGTAGAAGACACATATTCTAGCTGGCTATCCGGACGGCAGCAACGTCTTCAAAACGATTTTGTGGTTGGCTATAATTTGGAGCAGCAAACAAAAGCGAGCTAACTAAATCACCAAACAAAAGATCCTAATTAAACGTTGTGAGCATGAGGTGAGCAACACACGTATACATGAAGGCATAACACACATGTGTGTAAATTTTCAAGGCAAAATAAGTTGAAATGAGGACTGTGCAAAAAAGACAAATCTGGGGCTTTTTAACACACGATACTATTCATTCTCTCAAGCCATGAATGTCTTTTGTACAGGTCACATTTCAACGTTTTTCATTCTAAATTTTTACACACATAGACGTAACATACTTGTTTACTTGCAGAATTTTTTTCAGATTTTTCTGAAACCAAAAAGTTTGAACTTTGATTTGTTTTCAAAAAAAGGCCTCCATGGCTCCCGGGAGCCAAACGTCCGCTCTCCCAAACAACCCTTTTTTTTAAAAAAAAGACTTCAGAATTATAAAAAACTGTAGTATTATGAGAATAGTTAGAAAATACTGTACTTTGTTATCAAACGGGTAGAAAGTGGGATAACTTAGTAAATAGAAGACAGGGAATGGATTCCCTCAAAAAAAAACAGAAAAAAAAAAACAAAGGCCTAAGGAGTATGTTTGGATGGCAGTCAAAACACACTACCGATTATTTAGCCATAAGCAAAATTTTGGTCTTTTTCTTAATAGTTGCCAATGTTTCGTCATGTCAATGCCCCTTCGCCCACATTTCATTTTTCCCGAGCAATTTTAGTCAAATATTCGACAGGGCAATCTTGGGCTAAAACCTAGCGTACCCTAAGATACAAAACTTCTATTCTACTGAAACTAGCAACTTCATAATACATATGTAATTATACAATCTCACAAACATGTCCAACAGATAACAACTTTTTTTTTAGTTGAACAGATAGCTAAGGACTCATATTATCAATAACAAAGGGTAGCATCACAAGTGTGTGCCTTGTGGTTACTACTCCCGACATGGTGATACCCGACCAGCATGCAGCCAAGCTTTCTCCAATTCCGTACCTTGATTGTCAAAAGATACAGGTGACATATAAATCTCAGCCAATAATGATGATGGAATAATTAACTTCACTTCGAAACAATTAAAGACCATGGTCAAAACATATTTCCTACCAAAGCAAGATGCTCAATATGTGACCCTGACATGAGCACCCCGGATATCATAGCATCAGATGCATACTTAATTGTACAGGCGCATTATTACAGCTAGTAGCAAAAACCTAGCCTTTTACTCCATATGTTTGCACATGCATTGATATGATTTCAGTTCATTATGCATCAGGATTTACTCTTGAATAAAATACTACCTTTAAATCTGCCAAAAGGTCTTATATTTAAGAACAGAGGATGTATTTATCTATATCTATATCTAATTCTAATAATAATAAAAGGGCTATTGCTTCTTACCACCGTAATTTCGTCCGTTTTTTGTCCGTCCACCTCGATCCTATTATTATTTTCTCCGTACCTTTTCAAGGTGGTACTAAACTGTTTTGTTTTTGCGCACTGTGCACCCGCAGGAAAACCTTCCTCCAGGAATTTCTGTACGTGGGCTGTCCACCGTATGGGCTGGGCATCTTCCGTATTTTTTTCCGCCGACAAGGAGCAAGAAAAAATTATATGCACGCAAGAGAATCCCACCTCGCTCTTTCATTGTAAATTCTATCAATTTTTATATGCACGTGAGTTGACTCAGAGCAGTAGAGAGCGACAGAGATCTCAAGAAGAGAAGAGGGGCGCGAGCTCTAGCAGCTGACCATCACGGCGAGTGGCTAGCGAGTAGCGAGCGAGGTCTCCGGAGCAGAGAGAGCCAGCGGTCGACAGAGGCACCATGGTGCAAGGGAGCTCGGGGAGGAAGGGTATGGTGGACGGAACCACAGCGGCGGCTACAGGCAGGTGAAAACTGGGGACGAGAGGCTCGCCGGAGGACGCGCGCAGCGGCGCGGTCGCGTGTGAGGCGACCGGCTACAGGGCGTGCAGGCGGCGCTCGGGTAGTGGCGACGCGATGGTCGTCCGGAGAGGCAACGGGCAGCATGACGGGCGCGGGCGGCTGCCAAGGCAGGAGTTCGATCAGGAGGGTGGTCAGGACGCACGGCGGTGACCTGTGCGGGCTTCAAGCGGTGGCTGGTTGGGCGGCTCTTCTACGTAGAGGAAAAAGAAGAGACGAGCGGGAGAAGGAAGAGAAGGAGAGGAAGAGACAAATTCCACAACTCTGCTCCTCTAACCTTGCTAATGGCTCTCTGAATCTCCCTTTGCTGCGCTTCTTCTCTGAACCCCAACCTGATGCTGCTTCTTCTCTCCCTGCTACCCCAGTGCTGCTACTTCTCTGAACCTTCACAGCTACTGCTCCTCTTCAGCACTTTGACCAACAAGGACTAGACTCTCTCTCTCTCTCTCTCTCTCTCTCTCTCTCTCTGAAATTTATGTGAACTTGAGAAGTGTAATGTTCAGAATTATGTAATATTCAGATTTGATGAGTGCTCGCAGTCAGTGATTGGTTCAGTTTCATACTTGTAAATATAATGACATGTTTTGTGTGTTAAAAAAAGCACTGTGTATGTGTTAAGAAAAAGAAATATGGGGTTTATGAGCATGACAAGCTCTGCAGCTATATGGGATCTATCAGGATGTGCGTGTGTGGGCGAGGGGCTGCCCCTGTTTGAGTTTTTCATGGCAAGTTCTGTGACTATATGGGATTTCTTCATGACCATTAGCATGGATGTTCAGGTACAGATTTCTTCGGGACCATCAACACTCAAAACAATATGTATGCATGCAGAGAACAATTATACAAGGATGTGTGTGTCTATCCTACAATTCTACCACTACATGCATGTATTTGTTTATGGATCATTTACATTTCACAAGTTTTTATTGTCTCTAGGCAAGCTTAACTTAATTTCACGTGAGACAATCATCATGTACAGACCAAAATAACAATTGTTTGGATGATCATGAGACGATTGCACTGAATGCTTGGCACTGTATCAATCCTGAGACAAGATAAGCTATACAAAGGAACTTTCTGCCTAATCTGCTTGGAATATACTCCCTCTGTTTCTAAATATAAGTCTTTTCAGAGATTCCAGTATGGACTAAAATGAGTGAATCTACACTCTAAAATATGTCATTTAGGAACGGAGGGAGTAGGAAGTATGTGTGCCTTCTGTCTTCTTATGATACTACATTTGTGAACCAAATATGTTCACCGCATTTTCAGCTGCCTCTATGATTAGGAAGACACAACATACATAGTTTAGTTTTGTTGTTGTTCAATTCTATTTAACAGATGCAGACCAACACACAAGTTCAACTTATTTTACTGACACTTTTCTATTGAGAATTGTGTCATTAATTTTTCTCCCTATTGATTTATTTTCCCCTTAGGATCCATCAACAATCATTGCCATGATCTGACTTGCTTTCCCAATTGCGCAAACAAAAAAAATGCCTTGCATGCACTGCAAAATTTAGTTCCATTCAATACAAGCACATGATCTTCTTACAGTAATGTGAACAACAGACTGGAATTTTATTCCTTGGGTTCATATGTGGCATTTACTCATTTGATTTTTTTTATTAAATTTGCGAGCGAGCTATTTTATTTAGAGTGCACTTTAATAAAATGAAGGATCGTTCCAAGAGGTTAGTGTGGAATGAGTATTCCTACGAAATGTAGTGCAAAAAGAATTTGTAGATTTTTTTATAGGATTAATTCACTCATATAATAAGAGGGCCTAGAAAAAAAATCATATGGATTCAACCCTCTAAACTTTCAATGAAAAGATTTTGGATCAAAGATACCCTAAGGTGGAATAGAAAGACACCATAGCCACATTTATCATCAGAAGTGGTTGATGTTTGTTATGAACTATTTTGACTACAAATAATCAGAAATAGGCCAAATATTTATTAGACTCGGAGAGGATGTGGCGTGCAATGGTGTTGGAGTAGGCAGATATCGGAGTAGACGTGGCACGTTGACCCGCTTATATATATTGTTTTTCTCCCGTTGCAACGCGCGGGCATATTTACTAGTCAACACAATAAAAGCACAGTTCTACTTCTACACAATAACGGCTAAACAAAAAACAAGAGCGTTAACCACGCATAACTAATGCAAGTCAACACCATATGAAATAATATGAAAGAAAATCAGATGCATCAAAATCCATATACATCATACCCCAATGACTGGCAACATAAGACCACTGCAGATTTTTATATTTATAATCAGCAAGATTTATTTCCAAATGAGAATGCAAAGCAAAAGGATTCCATGAAAAATGTGACACCATAAAGCCACATAACTGTGGAGATAATTTGATGGTCGTCAATTAATCTTCCGAGTCTAGAAAGTTCAACCCATCTTTTCAACAAATCAATCATGTCTTTAACTTCCAGAAAAATAAGGTGGTTTTTGCGAATATCAGCTGAGAATTTGTCTATACTATACTTTTGAACTTATATATTGATACAACTCCTATATTGAATAGTTCATCGATTTATGTTCTGTCTTCGTTAATTACAACCTATGACTATCGCCTCCATCGTGTTAACCACTGTGCTTATTCAGTGCATGCTCAAGTAAGAGCAAATCTTGAGTCCAGTTAGCTATAACTTGCATTTGGTACCCTGTGCTGCCTTGTGTTAAACATGGTGCATGTGTAACTGAATATAATATGCATCCATTGTCCATCCTTGTATGGAGGCACAAATGCACAGCAATGCTTTTGCCCAGTCTGTCTAAAAGATTTGCAGGCAGTAATATTGTAAACACAACAAGTCCACAAAAATACTTTGTCAACAGCATTGGATAGAGGATATGGTAAAAACACAAAATTTCATATGGTAACTCACAACAAATAAACGCTACTGTCTGTCTAAGAACTTTTTATTTGATTGAGGCATTATGTTCCAGCAAAGAAAGCGTTTTCCATAGTGCTAAAAGGACAAGCTTTTGTAGTGCGTTTGAGCAAAGGATGGAAAAGAAAGGTGTGCTACAGCAGGTTCCGGATATAAATAAACTCACCTGCACTAGAGGAGTCAACGTATCACAGCACACTAGCAATGCTGAGGCCGAAATCGAAGCGAATGGACTTGTGATGGATAATGCGCAGTCCTCCTTCATCAGACACCACTTCCACCCCCGTGAGCACCCCAAAATTATTTGTTGTGCTGCGCTTATAGTCTGACATGTTCTCTTCCTTGTCATCATCTGAAGTTAGGAAGAACCTGGCAATGCAGAGTCTGCTAGAACCAAGAGGCAGGAGGTGGGTCGACCTGAGCTTCCAATCTTTCGGCCAAACCAGCTCTTTCCAAAGTATATGTGGCACTGGTGAGCTCACTGCGGACACGGCAATGAGGTCAGATGCGCAAAGCTGGTCGTCTTTGCCAAACATGCCAAACCAGAGATTGTGCTCGGGGACATACTCGGCACGACCTCTGAATGGCAGCTCCCAATTGCCAGCCTTCATCCACGCACCGCTGTTCATATCAAAGGAAAACGTGCCTGCACCCACTGTGGACACCCAGAACTGTGAATTGCCAACTACCGTGTAAGAGCTGACTTCAAATGGATGGTGACTGCCTTTCTCGTTCTGGTGGTAGGAGCGGCTGGGGAAGGGAGGCGGCTTGAGGGACTGCCAGTACCAGCCAGACATTGGTAATAAATATCTGGAATTGGGGTCGCAGCCATCATTCAGAGCCACGAACTGGTGATCGGCTTTACTCATAACTAACAGGCCGTTGTCACCGACAGCAATGGACATGGGTTGTAGCATGCGCGTGGGCATCATGGGCATATTGGTGCTGATACTGCGTACGGGAGCGTCGTAAAGGTAGGAGCACCCTATGCTGTCCACGGCGACGATCTTATCCCGGTTGGCGCCGAAGGCCATGAAATCCATTGAGCAGGGTTGGCCCTGCCGGGAGGGCCAGTCGAAGGCGATGGTGGCCGGAGGCAGCTGAATTTCGTCCGGTGGTACAAAAGCTGAACCTTGTTTGGGAACTGGCGATCCGGTTGGGTAAAAGAAATCTGCCGGATTAATACGGTGTATGCTGAAAGGAATATGGCGGCCGTTCATGTGCTTGACCGCGAGATTCACAAACCGGCTAGCCATGACACCCCTTCCTCTCTACTTCCTCCTTGTTTTGGTATATCCTGATATAACAATCCAAAAGGAAGCAAAACAAGAGAATCAATAATGGTTGATATTAGCATCCGCGTACGTGAAAATTCTGGATAATAGACTCCACCGCAAAGGAAAAGAACGAGAGAGGTACCGGAGATAGATGTGAAGAAGATGCAAAGATCGGAGGCGGCGCCAGGAGACTGCTGCGGTGGGAGATGTGAAGAAGATGTTCACATAGGAGGCGGCGGCAGGGGAACGCCTGCGGAGGGAGATGCGACGCGATGATATATACCCTAATGCTCTCCTTCACCGCACGTTGCTGGGCTGGACGGGACACACGGACGAGATTCAGTGACTTGCGGCGACGACTAGCGGCCCGGCCCATTAGCGGGGTTGCTCACAGCCCGTGCTCTGGGTTAGCTCTGCTCCCGTTTTTCATGTTTTTTCTTTGGTTTTATTTTTTTCACCGGTTTCTTCATTTTACTTTCCTCTTTTGTTTTCTCACCGTTTCTTTTTCAATCCTTTCTTGGTTTTATTTTTTTCTTTCTTAGTTTTCTTCGATTTTCTTTATGTTTCTTTGTCGGTTTTCTTTTTTACAACACATGTCTATTTTTTCTTAGTACACAACATACGTTTTTAGAGCATACCTGAGACATTTTTCTGACATATGTTGGACATTTTGTAAATACATGATGTACATTTGTTTTAAAATACATGTTTTGAACACTTTTTTCAAATACATGGTAACAATTTTTTAATGGAAATAACTTTTTTAGAAATTACTTGAACATTTTTTTCATTACATAATAAACATTTTGTCAACTTTCACTGACAATTTTTTGAAACTTGTGAAGATTTATTTAAAATGTCGCGTACATTTTTTTAATGGAAATAAGCAGTTTCTTAACCTACGCGAACATTTTTTTACGTTGTGTATCTTGTTCCTACTTGGCTTGATTAGCATGAGTCACTGAATGCCGTGGGAAAGTAAGCATCCAATCTGGGTTTTTCAGGGCGCGGTCAAGTCTGACACGACTGTATGTGCCTCCCGCAACCTTTTTCTAAAAGGTCCAACAATTTCTGTTGTAGCACAAGTCCTGAAGTGCACACACGTCAGTAGCATCTCTAAAACCATAGATCTGGGCTTGACTGCGATTGCCAACTCCGTCATCTTCTGTCCAACTCAAAACTTTGTTGAAATCACCAAAAATTACCCAAGGAAGATTCCCTGTGAAGCCAGTCCATTCATTATATCCCAGGTCTTGTATCTTTCACCCACTTGTGCTTCTTCATAAACCAGCATCACACGCCAAAGAACAGGTTCTAATCGTTCAACTTTTGCATCAATATGGTACTGAGAGTAGTTCAAAACTTCTAATGTTACCTATTTATTTCAAAAGAAACAAAGACCACCACTCCTACCGGAGCTGGCAATATGGAAACAATTATCATAACCTAACGCAGGTGCAAGAGCTTCTACTCTAGTGCTACTGATTTGGGTCTCCACGATCCCTAGCACCTCCGGGGCAAATTTCTTCATGAAGTCGCAAACTTCTCGGACTGTCGTGGTGTTGCTATTAGGGCATATTCTCCCTTAATAGTTTGGTGATTGATGATAATGATTTTGTGGACTAATCGTGTGCACTGAGCAGATCAGATAATCTATCATATGGCACAAGATGATTCGAGCCCCTCGGAGTTTTAAAAGTAAAGACGGTTATTTTCCTGTATTTCTTTTTCGGTGGATTTGAGTCATAGGAGAACCTTACTATTAAGTGAGGGTCCGCTTCGGAAAGGTTTGGGTGGAATCAACACGTACACATTTTCATTTCCACCCTTGTTCCTTTCCCGCGTCGATGGAGTTTGCTCCTCTGTTTTCTTTGCATGTGTCCTGAATCACTAAAATACACTTTCGTGATGACACGTGTTTGTCACAGTAGGTCACGTTTTCTGTCATGCATGCACATTCGTGATGATTTTATGACAGAATCAAGATAGTTATACATGTGTTGTCATAGAAGTGTTTCATGACAATACTCAAATTATTGTCATACAAGTGTCCTCTTCCATGACGATAATTGACACGTCATGGAAGTGCTTTCGTCAAGGGCAACTGACACGTGGCTTCCATCGTAATGGGTCGTTGATAACCCACAAGTATAGGGGATCGCAACAGTTTTCGAGGGTAGAGTATTTAACCCAAATTTATTGATTCGACAGAAGGGGAGCCAAAAAATATTTGCAAGTATTAGCAATTGAGGTGTCAATTCAACGACACAAGGAGAACTAAATATCTTTAGTAGAGTGATCAGTGACACAATAGTATGGTAATTTGATAATAATAGCAAGGTAGCTAACAGTGACACTGACAATAGAGTGGCTTTGGTTAGTGTACTTGGCAAGGACAACACCTAGGATTACCAGTTCCACCTGTGATTCGGTCGAGATGTTCCTTATTAATCCCATGGCTATCATGACAGGATTGCTTTCAGCGGTGTGTGTTGCTCGGCAATCTACTTTGTTCTTTGCTCCCAGAAATGAAGAATTCCATATGCTCATAAATAATGGACTAGTTCTGGAAGGAATCAATCTATCTCTAGATGGTACTGAAACTCTGAATCTGTCTGATTGCTTGCTGCAGCCAAATACTTCTGAATCTCTGATTGAGACTTGGCTCAGTCGTAGTTATGGGCCTGATGTACTAATGTTGGCCCAGTCTTCAAACCTGATCACTCCCGCTCAAATTAATGGGGCGGTTATTGAGGTTCAATCTGAGTTTGACACTAGCCCACAGCATTGTAGCCGTTTGGAGGAGGTTCGGGTAGCACTGACATGCAAGCCAGCCTGCACCTTTTGCTCGCATGGTACAAAAGGAATCTTAGCACATTGACACAACTATGCTCAGGCGTAGCAACAGATGCAATAAATATGATGGGTTCAGGGTGCCACCACCGCCAGATCGTAAACAAACTGCATCTAAGGTCAAGGCCAGAAAGCAACATTTTGTACAGCGCTCTTCTTCTGCTACTGCCCCTACTGCACCGCGAACTCCTCTCTCCACGATATACCTCCACCAACTCCTCTTTCCATGATACAGAGTATTGGCACTAATATGTGTGGAACTCATCCTGATCACCTCAGCACCGCGAAGCTTCTAGCCAGCCATAAGGAGGACATGGAAAGGCGCCCATGAGCCCATGTCACAGAGGAAGCTATGGAAAGTTCTCTGCTGGAACATGTGGGGAATAAATTCGGAAGAAAAACATTTGGCTCTTCGTAATGCTATTTCTAGTAGTGGATGTTCATTTGTGTGTTTACAAGAGACCAAGAGAGTTATGTTTGATATGTCTTTTGTGAAACTTTTTTGTCCTAGGAATTTCGATCAGTTTGTCTTTATGCCTTCGGTTGGTGCCTCGGGTGGTCTGATCATAGTGTGGGACAGTGCTACTTCTTGAGCTTGCATTGGTTTTTCCCTTGAAGAGGAAAGGGTGATGCAGCACAATAGACATAAGTATTTCCCTCAGTTAAGGACCAAGGTATCAATCCAGTAGGAGAAACGCGCAAGTCCCCAATAGATGCACCTGCACAAACAATCAAACACTTGCACAAAAGATTGTGAACTAACCATATTCACGATAACATTTAGGTCTCATGGGTGATGGCGCTCCCACCTCTGACCTCGGCACTAGTCTCTTCTCTGGCGATCTCCCTTTCTCTCCACTGATCTGCTGATCGGTTTCGATCATCCTCTTCGGCGTCTTCTCTGGATCAAGGCAATACCCATCTCCAATGGGTTCTACTGGTGGATCTACCCTTGGCTTGGATTTCTCCAAGGGTAGGGTTTTCTCGGATGAAGTCTTCAGATCTACTGGTCGCACAATTCATCCACTGGGAAGAGGGAGATCTTTCATATTGATTGTGTCCTTCAGTAGGCATGCCTTCCGTTTATCTGAGGATTCAGTGGCAGCGGCGCTGGAAGCTGCGCTTGGTGGTTCTGCAATTGATCTTCGGGTTAGTCATGTCAAGGACAAAGTTTTTTCTTTCCAAGTTTCATGCATGCAAGTTGGCTTTATTATTATGGATCTTCGCTCTTTTGCTTGCGATCTGTTCAAGTGCTATTTTCATCTATGGGGGAATGGAGGACCAAATTGGGTCAGAGAACTTAAGATCTGGCGTAAAGAATGTGATGCTGAATGGATTTTGATTAGCCCCACTAAGCGTAGATCTTCGCTTGGTTTATTGGCTATGCATAAACCCCCTGTTAAGTCTGCTTTCAAATCTAGATCTTCTGCAAATAAGAAACTGTCGTTTGCCACTTTTGAAAAGTATTCGGCTTGCAAGGGCTATAGATACCCTGCATCTCAGGTTTGCATTGATACTATAGTTGATGGGGGTTATGATCTTTCTGCTCATGAGCGAGTTGTCATTCGGCAACCTCCTGCTCCTGGTTTGCATTGGACGGTGACGCAGCCACCCATAGTTTTTGGTACGGTTAATAGTTCACTGGAGTTACTCCGGCGGCCGGATGCGCTTCCGATGGTGGACGAACCGGTTTCAGTGGATCCACAAATCGTGAGGTCCGGTAATCTCGCAGCGCAATTTTAGGAAGCGGGAACTTCGTTAATTCAAAATAAGGCTTTTGCCCCTGGGCCCGCTCAGTTTGGGAACCCGCAGGGTGTGGGCTTGGTGGCCCATGATGATTCACTTACTGGGCCAATACAGGATACCCCCTCTACTGGACCTTCTGATGTTGGTTTGGATTCGCCTGCGCACCTCAGCCCGTCTAGTGAACCTATGCAAATTCCTTCTTCACAAGAGGCAGCGCGACTTTTTGAAGCTATGGTCGATGACATGGTGGACCAAGTTCTAACATGTACTGATTGCGGTCAGAAGGGCCACATGGCAGTCACTTGTGGAAGGCGAGCGGTCTGTTCGGCTTGCTCCAGGGTGGGTCACTTTAGACGTGACTGTAATGATTTTGCGCGCTTGCACGGATTGGTTTGGAGGCAGAGCACTCTGCAACAAAACACGAGTATTTCGGAAACATCAGCTGTTCAGGGGAAGGGAGCCGGAGTTATTGGGATATCTAGTCCTGTCATATCGTCTCCGCCCGCATTGCTCCATTCTCCTATTCCACCTGCCAAGGATACCTCCGGTCGTTCCAAAAAAACCCTAAGTTCGTCGCCGCTGCCACCCATGGTGAACTTCGAGCTTGATCCACATCGCCTAGTGCCTCCGGGACATCACATAATTGATGGTGGTGATCGGCGTTTACCTCGCACTTTCTTCACGCCGGCAGCCCGCCCTCCCCGTCGCCATGAAGATTATATGGTTGCTGAAGTCATGCCAGCGCCGGATGGACCTCTAGGGCCGGTCAGAGAGGAAGTGGTGGAGTTTCTTCAGAACAGAGGTATTCTTGTTCGTTCTGCTCAGCCTTGGTTTCATGGGGTTGGTTTGCTCCAAGTTCGAGATCCCACTGTCAGATACACCCTGATTCAGCACCCGCCGTTTGCTCTGGGTAATGATCGATTTGTTAGATTTATGAAGCATGATGAGGGTGACAACTTCAAAGGGAATACTGGTTTTCGTAGGGGTTGGTTAATGTTTGTTGGGATTCCCCTGGATTATTGTACGACTGAATATATTTCTCAGGCAGTCGGTACTTTTGGAAAATTTCATTCCTGGGATAGTGAAGACCCGTACCTGGTACGAGCTGTTGTTGAAGCCAGCTTTCCTGATACACCGTTAGTACCTCGAGATGTGGTTTTTGGGGACTATGCTGAGTGGGGTGGTGCCCAAGTTTCCTGGACTGCTGCATGTTATGTTCTTGGGGCAGATTTTGCTGATCAGATGCCTAATGATGAAGACCCGATGCCTCTGGATGGTAACCCTCATCCAATGCCTGGTCATCTCATTCCTGACAACATCCCGTTTGTTCTGCCGCCTTACCCGATGATTGGCTGGAATGAAGCGCCTCTTGCACCTGATCCTCCCCCAGAGAATCCAGTGGATGCTGATTGGGGTAATGCTCTGTGGGGCGATGATGACAATATCAATCACCCACATCCGCCAGAAATGCCAGAACAAGATCAAGTCTCAATTGTCATTGATCAACCGGAACAATCAGAATCTGTGGAACAGCTTCTGCATGATGAAGGGCCTCAACAACAGCAGATAGTTGATTTGGTTGCTGAAGTTCAGGAACAACCTGCTTTTGTGGAAGATAATCCTTTGGCTATTGTCCCCTATCAACCTCCGGTGATTCATCATCACCAGATCATCATTGGGATGGCTAGGGTGGTGGCTGGACCCTCTCTTCCACCTGAACTGCTTTGGAAGCGGTCTTTTGAGAATTTGATGTCTGAATTTTCTGTGAAAGAAGTGCCAAGGTCACTTTTCTTCAAGCAGTTTGGGACAGTAACTTTCTCCAAGCGCAAGTGGTTGATTGCTTTTGATGATGCCAACAGAGTGTCTTCGCTGGTCTCTTGTTTGTCAAGCTCTGCGTCCGTCAATCGGCGCCCTGTTGCTTGCTCTTTGTTTGCTTCTCTAGCAGCCCCTAGTGACTCAGTTGCAAGCGATGAACCTACTGATATTACTGAGCCTGTGGGATTCAGTAATAATCAACTGTCTTTGGAGCCCGTGGGTCCTGTTGGTCAGGAAGAGGGGCCCTTGCCTGTGGGTTTTGCGTCTGAAGCGACGCCACGGCAGAAAGCCCAGCGCGGTAGGCGCAAGATTTCTACTCCTTTGGTTGATACCTCAGTCAGAAGATGTACGAGGAGCGCGGCAAAACTTGATGGTTTCAAATTGATGATCTTTGAGCAGCTTCCTTTACAGCCTGCTAAACGACGCCCAAGGTCCAAGCCCATGGAAGAGAAGGCCCAGCCCATACAGATACTTGATGTTGCTGGAGTGGAAAACACTGACGATGTTCATCATGACAAGCCTGAGGAGGTCCACACGCAGACGCCGATTGCTGTGCTGCAGGCAATTGGAGCTGAGCTGGAGATGGACCCCAACCTGCTTTCCAGGGAGAAGCTTATGGCTGATCCTAAGGATGATACCCCTCCAGCAACATTTAAATGTTAAAGTTTAATGTGTTTCCTAGGTGTAGCGAGCCTGTCAAATTTGCTGACTGTTATGTTATCTCTGAAACTTGGCACTCTGGTTATGATTTGGCTCTTTTGCTATTATGTGTTATGGGTTGTGCGGCACTAGGTGTCCTGCTGTTTTTAATATGCTATCCTGTGTTATCATATGAATCAAATGCCCATGCATAGCTGGAATGTACTTTGTTGGAATGTACGTGGACTGAATTCTGATGCAAGACAACGTGCGGTCCGGCAGAAAGTTCTTGAGAGTCATTGTGCAGTTGTTTGTCTGCAAGAAACAAAGTTATCGGAGTGCCCACGTGCTTTAATTAAGAGCATTTGTCCTGCGGGTTTTGACCAGTTTATTGAATCCCCTTCTAGGGGAGCTTCCGGTGGCATTCTAGTCGTGTGGCGCTCTGATGTTTTCTCAGGGGATGTAGTGGAAGTAAAACCTTATGGGATTGTCATTAGTTTTAAGTCCATGCATAATGGTGATTTTTGGTACCTGGTTAATGTTTATGGACCCTGTCACGGTACCTTAAGAGATGAATTTGTCAGCTGGCTTTATAATTTAAATGTGGAACCTGAGAAAAATTGGCTTCTGCTTGGAGATTTCAATTTCATAAGATCTCTGGATAATAGAAATCTTCCTGGGGGTGATATCAATGATATTTTTCTTTTTAATGAGATCATTGGGCATTTGGGACTGCTGGAGCTACCTTTAAAAGGAAGAAGATTCACCTGGTCTAATATGCAGGATTTCCCACTTCTTGAACAGTTGGACTGGTTTTTCACCTCTGCCAGTTGGATTGATCAATATCCAAACACGCAGGTCAATCCTCTAGCCAGAACTGCATCGGATCATGTCCCTTGTGTGGTTTCCATAAGCACCAGAATCCCGAAAGCTCATATTTTCAGATTTGAAAATTATTGGATCCATCAACCTGGTTTTATGGAGTGTGTTCAACAAGTTTGGCAAAGGCAGTCTCAAAAGTCCCACATATCAGCAGTTATTATGGATAAACTGAAATCTTTGAGATTTGCTCTCAAGAAATGGCAGAAGGGTTTATCTCATATTAAAGGTCTTATTGAGAAATGTAACTGGGTGATTTTGTGGCTGGATGATTTGGAGGACTACAGGCCTTTATTTTTGCCTGAATCCAATTTCAAAATATTGGTGAAATCACATCATGATCACCTGCTACATCTACAGATCTTATATTGGAAGAAGAGATGCACTATTAGATATATTAAGGTGGGTGAGTAAAACTCAAAATTCTTCCAGGCAATGGCAACTGAAAGATATAGGAAAAATTCTATTGCCACTCTGCAGTTGTCAGATGGATTAGTGTCTTCTGATCATAACACTATTGCCAAGGAATTTCTGGAGATTTTCAATGGAAGAATGGGTACTGTCAAACCAATTTTCATGGGAAATGACATTCTTTCTCTAATCCCTAGGGTACAGGGACTGGATGTTCTCACCAAGCCTTTTGAGGTCAAGGAGATTGAACAGGTTATCAAGGAGTTGCCAATTGACAAGGCCCCAGGGCCTGATGGTTTTAATGGACTTTTTATGAAAAAATGTTGGCCAATCATTTCTGGTGACTTCATCTCCCTGGTTAATGAGTTTCATGCAGGAACTGTTAAACTAGAGAATCTCAGTGAGGCATATATCACTCTGATCCCCAAAAAGCTGTCACCTGAGACTGCCAGTGACTTTAGGCCAATAACATTGACAAGTGTGGGATTGAAGTTCCTTACTAAACTTGCTGCAAACAGATTTCAAGATGAAATAACTAAATGTGTTCACAAGAATCAGTATGGTTTTATCAAATCTAGATCCATTCAGGATTGTATTGCATGGACTTTTGAGTACATTCATCAGTGCAATCAATCAAAAAGGCCAATCATGTTGCTTAAGTTGGATTTTTAAAAAGCATTTGATTCCATACAGCATGAGGCAATTATAAAAATAATGGTGGCAAAGGGATTTGATAATAGATGGATTTCTTGGATAAAACAATTGTTGTCCTCTGCAACCTCATCAATCCTGCTTAATGGGGTTCCAGGTAGCCATTTCAAGTGTAAATGTGGGGTAAAGCAGGGTGATCCTATCTCACCTTTGCTCTTTGTGCTTGCTGCTGACCTTCTGCAGACTATGATTAATGATCAACTCAGCAAAGGAGTCCTTTCCTTACCCCTAGTAACTCATGATCCTGACTACCCAGTGGTTCAATATGCTGATGATACATTATTGTTTGTGGCTGCTGAGTCTGCTCAGTTAGAGATGCTAAAAGCTATTCTAGACTCCTTTTCTCTGGCAACTGGTTTGCAGATTAATTACCACAAATCTTCAATGTACCCAATTAATGTGGATACCAATTATGCCAATGTTCTTGCTGCTCAATTTGGATGTCAACTGGGGGTGATGCCTTTCACATACCTGGGGTTGCCAGTGGGAACCACTAGGCCCAAAATTGTGGACCTTTTGCCACTTGTGGACTGCATGGAAAGAAGGTTGACTGCTAGCTCTTGGTTTCTACCACAAGGTAGCAGACTGCAGTTGGTAAATTCCGTTATTTCCTCATTGCCAATATTCTTCCTCTGTAGCTTATCTATTCCACAAGGGATTTTGAAACAACTGGAAAGAATACAAAGACAGTGTCTTTGGAGAAAATATGGCCAGGAAAAGGGGAACTGTTTAGCGGCCTGGCCTCTGGTATGTAGACCTAAATTAAAGGGTGGGCTTGGCATCCTGAACCTGGGGCTGCAGAATGATGCCTTGTTAATGAAGTTCCTCAATAAATTCTATAACAAAGTTGATGTTCCATGGGTTCATTTGATCCGGGACAGTTATTATTATCAGAGAGTCCCACATGACACTGCTATGTGTGGCTCTTTTTGGTGGAGGGACATATGTAAGCTAATGGATACATTCAGGGCTGTGTCTTCAGTATGCGTTGGAAAAGGTGACTCCTTGCTATTCTGGTCAGATTCCTGGGAAGTGGATAATTCTTGCATTCCACTACAGGATAGATTCCCCAGGCTGTTCTCATTTTGCATACAAAAAAATTCTTCTGTTCTGGAAGTAATGGCCACTGGTGAGTTTCATAGCATGTTCTCTCTGCCATTATCTGAAATGGCCTACAGGGAGCTAAATCAACTTTCTGGAATATTGTCTAATATCTCCTTGGATGATAATGCTAAGGATTGCTGGTATTGGAAACATGGAAAGAAGTCTGGATACACAGCCAAGAAATATTATGATCTGGTCCATGAGCCAATTCCAACTAACCCCTTGCTATGTTGGATATGGAAGTCATGCTGTACTATGACAATCAAAATGTTTGCCTGGCTTGTCATTATGGATAGAGTAAACACCAAGGATATGATTCAGCGCAGGAAGTGGAAGATCAATGATGGGCCTGAATGTGTGCTTTGCCCTATAGGAGCTCTTGAAGACAGGAATCATCTGTTTTTTCAGTGTAACTTCAGCATGAGAGTCTGGAATTACCTGCAGATTTCATGGCCCAACAATCAGGATATGGTTCAGATTGCATGCCATGCTAGGAAGGAATTCAATAAGCCTTTCTTTTCTGAAGTGGTGTTTCTTACTTGGTGGAATATCTGGAAAGTCAGAAATGATAAAGCGTTCAGGTATATCAGACCTACTTTCAGACAGTGGAGAAATGGTTTTGTCCATGACATTTCCCTTTTGGCTCACAGAATCAAGTCAAAACACAGGGAGGCACTGCTTAAATGGATTGATTTCCTTCCTCCTTGAGAGGTGACATGTATAGTTAGATTTTCCTTCTCTTTTAGGTTAGATTGTACATAGTTTTCTTTTATCTTCTTCTGTTTTGTTCCTTTTCTTAAGGAACCTTTCTATGTACTTGCTGTTCTTGATTTTAATAAAATGCTGTGGGGTGTAAGCCCTGCAGTCTCCAGTCAAAAAAAATCAAACACTTGCACCCAACGCGATAAAGGGGTTGTCAATCCCTTCACAGTCACTTGCAAAGGTGAGATCTGATAACAGATAGATATAATTAAACAAAAGATGAAATATTTTTTGGTTTTTTTGGTTTATAGATCAGAAAATAAAAGATTACAATAGTAGATCGGAAACTAATATGATGGAAAATAGACCCGGGGGCCATAGGTTTCACTAGAGGCTTCTCTCTTGAAGGCAAATAATACGTGTTGGGGAACGTAGTAATTTCAAAATTTTCCTACGCACACGCAAGATCATGGTGATGCATAGCAACGAGAGGGGAGAGTGTGTCCACGTACCCTCGTAGACCGAAAGCGGAAGCGTTAGCACAACGCGGTTGATGTAGTCATACGTCTTCACAATCCGACCGATCAAGTACCGAACGCACAACACCTCCGAGTTCAGCACACGTTCAGCTCGATGACGTCCCTCGAACTCCGATCAAGCCGAGCTTTGAGGGAGAGTTTTGTCAGCACGACGGCGTGGTGATGATGATGATGTTCTACCAACGCAGGGCTTCGCCTAAGCACCGCTATGATATTATCGAGGTGGATTATGGTGGAGGGGGCACCGCACACGGCTAAGAGATCCAAGGGATCAATTGTTGTGTTTAGAGGTGCCCCCTGCCCACGTATATAAAGGATCAAGGGGGAGGGGGCGGCCGGCCAGGAGGAGGCGCGCCAGGGAGGAGTCCTACTCCCACCGGGAGTAGGACTCCCTCCTTTTCCTAGTTGGAGTAGGAGGGGGAAGGAAGGGAGAGAGGAGAGGAAGGAAAGGGGGGCGCCTGAAAGTGCGTTATATCAACTGAGGAATTTGCTGGTGAGGAAATTCCTAAATGAAGAACTTCTAGCAGCGGAATAAGTACTCAGAAGTAAACATAGAAAAATACAAGCATAGTCATCATGGCGAGATGAAGACAAACACAGAGTACAGAAAGCGTAAACACAGGATAACACAAGAAAGAAGACGGACAGACTGAAGAAATTGAACTGAGGAAATTGAGAAAGTCTTCAGTCAAAGTCTTCAAACAAATATGAACAGGCACGCAACAACAAACATGAGGAACTAAAAGAGTTGAGGAGATAGAACCAGTTAGCTCGGTGAAGACAATGATTTGGTAGACCAGTTCCAACTGTTGTCTCAGTTGTACATCTGGTTGGAGCGGCTGAGTATTTAAACTCGAGGACACCCAGTCCCGGACACACAGTCCTCACCATATTCTCCTTGAGCTAAGGTCACATAGACCTCGCTCAATCACTCGTGGTAAGTCTTCAGGTGACTTCCGAACCTTCACAAACTCGGTCACTCGGCGATCCACAATTCCTCTTGGATGCTCTAGACCTTGACGCCTAACCGTCTGGAAGAAGCACACTCTTCAAAGGAAACAAGCGTCGGATCCACGCAGGATCAATCTCTTCAGTGATGCTCAATCACTTTGGTTTTGTAGGTGTTGGGTTTGGGTTTTCCTCACTTGATGATTTTCGCTCAAAGTCCTCGGAGGATGGGATGCTCTCAATTGACAAGTGTCAGTTTCTCTTGGAGCAGCCAACCAACTAGTGGTTGTAGGGGACAGCTATTTATAGCCTCGGGAGCAGCCCGACATGATAAGACATAAATGCTCTTGTCTGATATGACTGTTAGGTGGGTAGATATTTTGGAAACACTGGCGCATAGCACAGCAACGGTCGGAAATTTGACTATCAAAATCCTCAGGGCTATCATGTTCCTCACCGTGTAGGCAATTCACACTGGTGAATTCCTAACTCCTCAGTCAGAAGAAATTCCTCAGAGACCAGAAGAACTTCATCTCTGTCACTGAAGAATATGACTGAACTGTATGAGATTTCCACTGGCTTCACTCCAAGGGATTGGTAGGTGTAGGATTTTGAGTTGAATCACATGGAAATTTTTCCTTAGTATTTCCTCGACCCCCTTTAACAGTACGGTGTTTCCTATGACTCAAGAAATAGAAAATGAAACTACGAAAACAAAAGTCTTCACGCTTCATATTCCTCGAATGAATACCAAGTCTTCAAGGTCACACCAATTTCTTCACTTTCAAAGTCTTCAGATATCCAAAGTCTTCAGACGAAGAACTTCATTTTTAGGGGTCGACTTTCTCTGTAAATATCAAACTCCTCATAGACTTATAGACCTGTGTACACTCACAAACGCATCAGTCCCTTAACCTATAAGTCTTCAATACACCAAAACCACTAAGGGGCACTAGATGCACTTACAATCTCCCCCTTTTTGGTGATTGATGACAATATAGGTTAAGTTTTCAACGGGGATAAACATATGAAGTGTAAATACTGATATTGAGGAATTTGATTGCAATATATAGAAGAACTCCCCTGAAGATGTGCATAGTGAGGAATTTGTTTTTGAAGCGATGCACACTTGAAGAGTATAATCATGGAGATCTCCCCCTATATCTTGTAATTCATACACGCATTTGATATGAAGAATTTGAAATGCATGATGAAATATGGTGACTGATTTAATTCAGCATGTGTGCATTAACATTAATGAGGAATAAGCATGCAGAAGAATACAACAAAAGTATCAGGTCACCATAGAGTTTAAGATTACAACTCGATCCAGCAAAGTCATCAGAAGAACGAGAGTTGTAACTTAGCAAAAACGCCCATATAAGATAGACCCGCTTGAAGACTAACTCAAATTCCCCCCCCCTTTGTCATCGAATGACCAAAAGGGTTGAAACTCAGGACTAACGCCCCTGAAGAATATCATGAAGATGGAGGAGCGGCAACGTTGTCAGGGTCTTGAGTCGATGTAGGGCCTGCTGCAGTGTCGTCCAAGTCTTCATGCTCGTTCATGGCGCGTGATGAAGAATATGAGCTGGCCACCAAGGGAGGAACCTTGACCCTCTTGAATTTCTTCGGAGGAGGAGCAGACTAGTCAAAGTCTTCCTTGAAGCCCATTTGCTTTAGATCTTCTTCACCATATAGATGTGACAGAATAGCCCAGGTGCGATCAAACACTTCATGGAGGTCATGTTGTGAAGAGTAGTGGTTTTTCTTCACTTCATTATGTGTGGAAGTCATGTTGTGAAGAATAGAACCAAACCGACGCTTAACCCATTTGTGGTTGCGATCCACCTTCTGGTGAAGACTTATCAGCAGTTCACGATCAGTCAGCACACGAGGAGCAGTAGCTTGAGGACTTGTCTTGGTAGCATTGGCAGCAGTATCATGAGTGGCAGAGTCATCATTGGTGGAGTAAGATGCAGCTTTGCGGAACTGACTATCCAATGGACGAATGCCTTCATCGATCACGGCTGGGGACTTGCCCTTCTCATCAGATGAGGAAATTTGCTGCTTGAGGACTTCGATAGGGGGCAAGTAGCTGAGGTGATTCTGAAAATCAGCCTTGTAGTTGAGTGAAGACCTTCTTCTGAGGAATCTCATGATCCACGGCGCGTAAGGCTTCAGCTCAAATGGAGAAAGTGCAATATTTGCCAGAGTCCTTATGAAGAAATCATGATAGTTGATGGGGATGCCATGCATAATGTTGAAAAGCATGTTCTTCATCATTCCGATAATTTCTTCATCGGAAGAGTCATGGCCTTTGATGGGACTCATGGTCTTCGTCAGAATGCGATAGATTGTCCTCGGCACATAGAGCAATTCCTTCACGAGGAATTTGGTTCTTGGAGCTTGTCCTGGCTTCAGCGGCTTCATGAGCACTTGCATGTAGTGATCAGTGAGTTCATGCTCATCATACAGACAACGAGCACCGTCAAGTGGAGGACTGATTGGCAGGGCACAAAGCAATTCAGTGGCTGGTGCCTTGTAATGCGTGTTTTCAGTCATCCAGTCCAACACCCATGAGTTGACGTCAGCAGCATCGCCTGTGATATGGAAAGTTGCGTAGAACTAAAGAATAAGCTCTTCATTCCAATCAACGATGTCAGAGCAGAAATTTAGCAAGCCAGCGTCATGAATCATGCTGAGGACTTGAGAGAAGCACGACATGGATTCCATGTCCACATGAGGAATATGCTCATGATCGAAGACTTTGTCCTTGTTAAAGAGCACTAAGGAATAGAAGTTGGCCTGGCTGGCAGTCCAGAAACGCTTCCTTCTAAGACGAGCATTGTCATAGGGGTTGAAGTCAGTGAAGAACACATGCTCGCCGAAGAAATCATCAGCCCTGAATTTTT
Source organism: Triticum aestivum (assembly GCF_018294505.1). Classification (NCBI taxonomy): domain Eukaryota; kingdom Viridiplantae; phylum Streptophyta; class Magnoliopsida; order Poales; family Poaceae; genus Triticum; species Triticum aestivum. The sequence goes on along the minus strand of NC_057801.1, from coordinate 204,487,055 downwards.
GCTTCTTAGAGAAGGGATCCTTTGGCTTGGGCTGAGGAGTGTCATTCAATTGCAGCACCACATCAGGAATCGCAATCTCAGGTTCCTCAGGCTAAGGAATTTCAGGCTCTTCAGCAGTTTCAGCCTGGGTTGCCAATTCTTCATTGACAATTTCTTTAGCACTAGTGGCTAGAATTTCTTCATGAACACTTGGGGTTGCATGAGGTTCTTCAGATCCCATTTGTACTTCAGTGGTAGCAGGGGACTAAGGAATAGCTTGGAGGGGAGTGAACATTGGGGAGTTGGGATGCTGACTGTCCCAAAATTCATCATTGAGGACCAGAGTGGTACAAACAATGTCCACATCCTCCTCTTCAATTTCTTCAACACCTGCCTCTTTAGCAGTAAACTGAGGCAAAGGTGAGGAAATGATTGGGGTTGAAGGGATCTCATCCACTTCAATTTCTTCGTTGTAAGTGCATCTAGTGCCCCTTAGTGATTTTGGTGTATTGAAGACTTATAGGTTAAGGGACTGATGCGTTTGTGAGTGTACACAGGTCTATAAGTCTATGAGGAGTTTGATATTTACAGAGAAAGTCGACCCCTAAAAATGAAGTTCTTCGACTGAAGACTTTGATATTCTGAAGACATTCTGAAGACTTTGAAAGTGAAGAAATTGGTGTGACCTTGAAGACTTGATATTCATTTGAGGAACATGAAGCGTGAAGACTTTTGTTTTTGTAGTTTCATTTTCTCTTTCTTGAGTCATAGGAAACACCGTACTGTTAAAGGGGGTCGAGGAAATACTAAGGAAAAATTTCCATGTGATGCTCAACTCAAAATCCTACACCTACCAATCCCTTCGAGTGAAGCCATTGGAAATCTCATACAGTTCAGTCAATTTCTTCAGTGACAGAGACGCAGTTCTTTTGGTCACTGAGGACTTTGCTCTGACTGAGGAGTTAGGAATTCGCCAGTGCGAATTGCCTACACAGTGAGGAACATGATAACCCTGAGGAATTTGAGAGTCAAATTTCCGACCGTTGCTGTGCTATGCGCCGGCTGTCCCAAAATATCTTATCCACCTAACGGTCATATCATTGAAGGGCATTTATGTCTTATCATGTCGGGCTGCTCCCTAGGCTATAAATAGCCGCCCCCTACAACCACTAGTTGGTTGGCTGCTCCGAGAGAACTTGACACTTGTCATTTGAGAGCAACCCATCCTCCGAGGACTTTGAGCGAAAATCATCGAGTGAGGAAAATCCCAAAACCAAACCCCCACAAACCCAAAGTGATTGAGCATCACTGAAGAAATTGATCCCGCGTGAATCCGACGCTTGTTACCTTTGAAGACTGTGCTTCTTCCAGACGGTTAGGCGTCAAGGTCTAGAGCATCCAAGAGGAATTGTGGATCGCCGAGTGACCAAGTCTGTGAAGGTTTGGAAGTCACCTGAAGACTTACCACGAGTGATTGGACGAGGCCTGCGTGGTCTTAGTTCAAGGAGAATACGGTGAGGACTGGGTGTCCTGAGTTGCGGCTCAGAGACTGGGTGTCCAGGACTGCGTGTCCTCGAGTTTAAATACTCAGCCGCTCCAACCAGACGTACAACTGAGACATCAGTTGGAACTGGTTTACCAAATCATTGTCTTCACCAACCAACTGGTTCTATTTCCTCAACCCTTCCATTTCCTCATTACTGTGTTGAATGTTGTTCATATCTGTGCTTGAAGACTTTGACTAAAGACTTTCTCAAATTCCTCAGTTCAATTTCTTCAGTCTGTTTGTCTTCATCTTGTTATCCTGTGTTTACGCTTTCTGTACTCTGTGCTAGTCTTCATTTCATCATGATGACTATGCTTGTATCCTGTTATGTTTACTTCTGAGTACTTATTCCGCTGCAAGTAGTTCTTCGCTAAGGAATTTCCTCACCGGCAAATTCCTCAGTGAAGAATTCATAAAAATCGCCTATTCACCCCCCCTCTAGTCGATATAACACACTTTCAATTGTTATCAGAGCAAGGTACTCCCTTGTTCTGTGTGATTTTGGTTTAACCGCCTGGAGTTTTAGTTATGTCGACCACAAGTATGATCAAGGTCTCGGCTGGGTGTCCTACCTTTGATGGGACGGACTACCCCTACTGGAAGAACAAGATGCGAATGCATCTTGAGGTAATTGACAACGATCTCTGGTATGTTGTGGAAAATGGTGTCCCCTCTGTCACACCCTCACTAAACGCTACCGATGTGAAGAGATTAAAGCAACTCGATTCCCAAGCGAAGAATATCATATGTGACCATCTGAGTAAAGGACAGTATGGAAGAGTGAGTGCTTTGGAAACTGCTAAGCTTATCTGGGATAGGCTGTCCAAAGTGAATGAAGGAGTCTCAACTCAGCGTGACTCTCGAGTTGATGTTCTTCGGAATCTCTTCAACCGCTTCAAAAGACTCGACAACGAAAATGTCCAACAAACCTTTGATCGCCTCACTGACATCTCAAATGAGCTTCAAGCCCTCGGTGCCACTGACATCACTGATCATGAAGTAGTGAAGAAACTGTTGAGATTGCTTGATTCCTCATTTGATACTCTGGGACTGATGATACAAGAACATGCTGACTACAAGTCTCTTGATCCTGCTGATATCCTCGAAAGGCTAAATACTCACGAGTTCCAGCTTGCTGAAAAGAGAGATCTCTATGGTTCTAGCTATGGCAAACCACGTGCCCTAAAGGCCAAGGCTGTGTCGGACTCTGAATATGAGGATTCTGGTAGTAGCCTTGGTGATCCTGAAGAATTGAGTCAGGAGCTCGCACTGCTCGTAAAGAAATTCCAGAAGTTCTCAAGACGTGGTCGCTTTGGAAAATCCTCAAGAAGCAGTGATTCCTCATCCAGTGACTATAAGAGAAGGCTGTGACACAAATGCAAGAAACCTGGTCACTATATCCAAGATTGTCCTCAATGGGAAAAGGAAATGAAGAAGAAGAAATACAAGGATTACAGTTCTGATGATGCGAAGAAGAAGAAGAAACCGTCAAAATCTTTGTCATCAAAATCCTCGAAGTCTTCATCTCACAAGAAGAGCAGCTCCAAGAAGGCTCGGGCATTCATTGGCAAGGAAATGGACTCTGAAGCTGAATCTGAGGAAAATGATGAAGAGGAGGCGTCTGAAGAATCTGAATCTGGTGTGGCAAGTCTGGCCGTCGCTGCTGCCTTCGTCAGCAAGTCCATCTTCAACACTGAAGAAACTGACCCCACCGACAAGCCTGATGAAGATAATGATGGCTACGCTCCCACCTATTGCTTCATGGCGAAAGGTGCTAAGGTACTCAAGTACAACTCCTCTGAATCTAGTGAAAATGAATCTGATGAGGATCTCAAGCCCAGCTACTCTAAACTTGCTAAGATTGCTATAAAACAACAACGGGCTTTTGAAAAGGTTCAAAACATGCTAGACAAAAGTGATGATATGTTGGGTGAAGAAATGGATCGCACTAAAGCCCTGACTGAAAATCTTCAGAGACTTCAGTCTAGGTTTGATAACCTTCAAAGCCATCATAACACTCTCTTATCTGATCATGAGAAACTTTCTTATGAATTTCTTCAAGAAAAGCAAGATCACGAGAAGCTTTCCTCCGAATCTCTTCAAAGAAAGGAAGATCTTGAAAAGCTAAGAGTGTGTTATGAAGATCTTCAGAAGGAGCGCGATTCATTACTAGCTCAACAAATCAGCGCTTCTCAGGAAGAATTTGTTCCTCCATGCTTAAAGTGCATTGAATGTGAATCTGCTAATTCTTCACCTGAATGTTCTAATGCTTCCACTATTACAAATTCTTCATCTGCCTCTGCTATCATTAATTCCTCATCTGAGGACATTGCTAGTACCACTAACAATGCAGGGCTGAAGGAATTGTACATGACAGGCATGTACAAAAGCCTCAAAGGGCATCAGACTCTATGTGATGTGCTTAAAAAGCAGATCCTCAACAGAAACCCTAGGAAAGAGGGTATTGCCTTTGAGAGGAAACTCAATGCTGATGGAACATATTAGAAGCCTGAGCAGTACCCCAAAACCTCATGGGTTGCTGCAAAGGGACCTCCAGTTGATCCATCTAACTTATCTGGCTTTACATGTGAATCTCCTCATTCTTCTGATGAGTCATTTGACTCCAACTATAAACTGTTCAAAAATCAGAATGGTGAAGTATTTGCTAGATATGTTGGCACTACCTATAGGAACGGTTCCCCTATGAAGAAAATCTGGGTTCCCAAAAGTTATGTTGAAAGTCTTCAGGTGAATGTCCTCATGACACCACCTGTGAAGAACAGGAACCCCAGATCAAATGCTTCATATGGACCAAATTCTTCATATGGATCCAAGTCCTCATACGGACCAAATTCTTCACATGGATCAAATTTCTCAACAGGATCAAAGTCCTCATATGATTATCATCGTGCTAACAACTCTGTCTCCCAGGGTAGAGCTAAGGGCTATGAATATGTGCATTATTCTTCAAACCATTATGTTCATAAGTCCTCGAAGAATTACTCTGCTTATTCATATGCTTACCCTAACCCATCTTATGTGAAACGAAACGGTTTGGCATCTTTGCCACCATTCTCACATGGTGCTCGCAGAATGATGAACTCTTTGCCACCCCTTCAGATGTGGGTGGTGAAGAAAAAGAACTAATCTCTTCTGCAGGGTCAGGTCTCCAGATGTGCTTTAACGTCTGAAGAATTTGCTGGGGACCTGACGAAATTGCCTGAAAGGACGCAGGCGAATCATGATGAAATGAACTTTCATTTCACACGTCCTCATACTGCTATATTTGTTTACTGCTTGATGAAATTCATCTTATGAACTTGATATCATATTCTTCACTGATGAAGCATATGAGATTGTAAGCTACACTAATTCATCTGCAGGATGATCAACCCAAAAGCACTGAATGGGTCCTCGATAGTGGATGTACAAATCACATGACTGGTGACAAGAATCTATTGATGGATGCTCCCTTATCACCGTCACCTCTGAAGCATATCATCTTTGCTGACAAAGGCAAAAGTCAGGTATTGGGTCTTGGTAAGGTTGCAATCTCTAAGGATAAACACATGGACAAAGTCATGCTTGTCGAGTCCTTAGGATACAATCTCATGTCAGTCTCAATGCTTTGTGATCTTGATATGGTTGTTGTCTTTGGCAAGTATCGCCGTGTTGTGATTATGGAAGCTGACAATTCCAAAGTCTTCGAAGGCTTTAGGAGAGGAGATTTGTATATTGTTGATTTCTCTACAGGACCACAACCAGCCGTGTGTCTACTTGCAAAAGCTTCAGAAGGCTGGCTATGGCATCGACGACTTGGTCACGCAGGCATGAGGAATTTGAACACGCTTGCGAAGAAGAAGCATGTCATTGGCATTGAGAATGTCAAATTCCTCAAGGATCACTTATGCGGAGCCTGTGAAGCTGGAAAAATGACCAAGGCCAAGCATCCAGCGAAGACTATCATGACCACTACACGTCCATTCGAATTGCTTCACATGGACCTCTTGGGACCTAATCATTACTCAGCAGTCACTAATGATGCATCTCTATATGGTTTTGTCATTGTTGATGATTACTCTCGATATACATGGGTACACATTGTTACTTACAAACATGAAGTGCAGGAAGTCTTCAAATGATTTTCCTCAAGGGCTTCAACCAACTTTGGTGTGAAGATCAAGCATATCAGAAGTGACAATGGAACTGAGTTCAAGAATTCCGGTCTTGATGCCTATCTTGATGAACTTGGTATTACTCATGAGTTATCTGCTCCCTATACTCCTCAGCAGAATGGCGTCGTGGAGCGCAAGAACAGAACTCTTGTTGAGATGGCTCGCACTATGCTTGATGAATACAAAACGCCTCAGCGTTTTTGGATTGATGCAATTGATACTGCTTGCCACATCATCAATAGAGTATATCTTCACAAATTCTTCAAGAAGACGACCTATGAACTCCTCACTAACAAGAAACCCAACGTGAGTTATTTCAAAGTCTTCGGTGCTAAATGTTGGATTAGAGATCCTCACCACAACTCTAAATTTGCACCGAAAGCACATGAAGGTTTTATGCTTGGTTACGGAAAGGACTCGCACACCTACAGAGTCTTCAACATTGTTCTTCACAAGATTGTTGACACTGTAGATGTGCGGTTCGATGAAACTAATGGCTCACAAAGAGAGCACCTACCTTCTGTGTTAGATGAACCAGCACCTAAGGATGCTATCAAGTTCAAGGCAACTGAGGATGTCATTCCTACTGAAGAATCTGCTGAAGAATTCATTCCTGTTCATGAAGAACGTCGAGCTGATGCACCTGAAGAACATGATGAGGAAAATGGTGCTGAAGAAAATGCTGATCAAAATCCTCAGCGACAACTAGCTCATCCTCGCGTTGCAAAAGAAGTGCAAGTGGAGAAGATCATCGATGACATTAGCGCACCAGGTCCTCTCACACGCTCAAAAGCTTCACATTTATCTAACTTTTGTGGGCACTATGCTTTTGTCTCTATCACAGAGCCCACTAAGGTAGATGAAGCATTTCTGGAGCCGGAGTGGATTCAGGCTATGCAAGAAGAATTACATCAGTTCGAGCTTAACAATGTCTGGGAATTGGTCAATCGCTCAGATCCTCGCAAGCATAATATCATTGGCACAAAGTGGATCTACCGCAACAAGCAAGATGAAAATGGCCTTGTGGTGAGGAATAAGGCACGGCTAGTAGCTCAAGGCTACACACAGGTTGAAGGAATTGATTTCGATGAAACTTTTGCACGTGTTGCTAGACTTGAGACTATTCGCATATTACTTGCCTATGCTAACCATCATGATATCATCTTATATCAAATGGATGTGAAAAGTGCATTCCTCAATGGTAAGCTTGAGGAAGAAGTATATGTTGCTCAACCCCCAGGTTTTGAAGATCCAAAGAATCCTGACAAAGTCTTCAGACTCAATAAGGCCCTGTATGGCCTCAAGCAAGCCCCTCGGGTGTGGTATGATACATTGAAGGAATTCTTCGTGAAGAATGGCTTCACACCCGGTTCACTTGACCCTACTCTTTTTACTAAATCATATGATGGTGAACTGTTTGTGTGCCAAATATATGTTGATGATATTATCTTTGGCTGTACTGACCAACGTTATAGTGATGAACTTGCCTATATGATGAGTGAAGAATATCAAATGTCTATGATGGGAGAGTTGAAATTCTTCTTAGGTCTTCAAATTCGTCAGCAGCGCAATGGCATATTCATATCTCAGGAGAAATACCTCAAGGATGTACTGAGGAAATTCGGCATGCAAGATTGCAAAGGCGTCAAAATTCCTATGCCCACAAATGGCCATCTGTGCACTGATGAAAATGGTATTGACTTCGATCACAAGGTATACCGCTCCATGATTGGTTCTTTATTGTACTTATGTGCATCTAGGCCAGATATAATGCTTAGTGTTTGCATGTGTGCCCGATTTCAAGCTGCACCGAAGGAATCACACCATAAGGCTGTGAAGCATATTCTTCGATATCTAGCTCACACACCAACACTAGGATTATGGTACCCCAAGGGCTCTGCTTTTGATCTCATTGGATATTCTGACTCTGACTATGCTGGTGATCGTGTGGACCGCAAGTCAACATCTGGCACTTGTCATTTCCTCGGACGATCTTTGGTCTGTTGGTCCTCGAAGAAACAGAACTGCGTATCACTGTCCACTGCTGAAGCTGAATACATTGCTGCTGGCTCATGCTGTGCTCAACTGCTTTGGATGAAGCAAACCCTCAAGGACTATGGCATCAACGTGAAGAATGTGCCTCTCCTCTGCGACAATGAGAGTGCCATCAAGATTGCCTACAACCTAGTTCAGCACGTGAAGACAAAGCACATTCAAATTCGTCATCATTTTCTTCGTGATCATGTGTTGAAGGGCGACATCTCCATCGAGCACGTGAAGACTGAAGAACAACTAGCTGATATCTTCACTAAGCCCTTGGATGAGAAGAGATTTAGCAAGTTGCGGTGTGAGCTAAATATCTTAGAGTCTTCGAATGTTCTTTGAAAAAGGCACACATCCTAACACTTATGCAAAATTGATGACTTAGATGTGCAACACATGAAGAAACGTTTTTCTTCAATCAATGAAGAATAACACTCTAAGTGTGAAGAAATTAATGAAGAATTTGATTCTCAGAACCCTACGACAATTGTACGCGGTGTCTGAAATCATCATTCTTATACGGTGGGTCATGCCACCACAAAAAGTTGAAAATCTTCAATTTGAGTTTTTCCTCAGTTTTTGAAATTCTTCAGTTTTTTTTAAATTCTTCAACTTTGCAAAATCTTCACTGGTTTCGTCGTTTTTCTTCATTGGCTATACATATATATGAGTTTATGTCCTCTACAGCATTCACTTATGGCTATTTCTTCAAGTTGTGTTTTCTGCTAAGTGAATGTGATCGGACCCTTCCCCCTCTATGCTATACTCAACCCAATCTATTCACAAATTCTTCATGTGCGTTCTAATTGAAACTCGTTCAAAGTCTTCACTTTGTCCTTGACAGCTGAAGAAATTGCAAACGAAACTTTAAAACAAATCATATCCAGATTCCCGGTTTTACCGCTCAAACCGTTTCGCATCCCACGATGCATTATTTTATTCATCCACGATCTTACACGATCTCATCTGCACAGTACGTGGGTGACACATGTCGCGTGAAGGAGAAAGGGTAGGGGCATGTTCGTCCCAAAATCTTCGGGCGAACAGTTTTTACTGTGGCTATAAATACCCCTCTCCCCTTCCTCACTTCATTTACTCCGCTCGGTCGCTGTCTCTCACTCGAGCTCCTCAAACCCTAGCGCCACTGCTACTCCATCGTCGCCGGTGAGGAAGAGCTTCACTGCCTCGACCTCATCACCGTCGTACTCACGCCGGCTGCGGAAATCTTCACTCCGCCGCCGCCGTAGCTGTTTCCCTCTGCCAAGTTAGGGCGTGGGAGATCGAACCGGACGAACTTCACATCTGTTCATCTCAGTTCGTCGTGTTCTTCGGTTCGGGTAATTAAAAGTTACTTTTATTACTCACTTTGATTCTCAAACTTTCCTGAAAATCTTCAAAGGTGTTTTATTTCTCAAATCTTCACACATATGAACACCTCACACACTATATGCTCTTGATCCATTTCTCTAAGCAATCATTTTCTTCAAGATTCCTCAATTGTGTGGATTTTCGATCTGTACAACTCTGCAACCTAAGACAAAGAGCGCTTAGTGAAATTCCTCAAGGCTCAACGGGTCAAATTCGTCAAAACTTGTCTTTTCGAAAAATCCTTCTGAGAACGCATATGACCTCTTCAAATTCCTCGCACCTACACTCTGTTCACAGGTACTCATGACCGCTGCTGAATCACTAGGTTCTCATCAACTTAACTCATTTGCAGCGTTCCTGAAAGAAAAACTGCATACTTCTTTAGAGTGCTTAGTTGTTCAAATTCCTCATCTGAAGAATATGGCTGAAGGAAAGAGACCGCAGAAAGGAGGAAAGAGGCCTGAGGTCATGACTGCTTTTGAAATCCCTGATGAACTCTATAAGGATTATTGCACACCTGATGAAGCCAAGTTTGGCAAAGAAAACAAGAATCAGCGCAAGTTGCGCATTCAGAGAATTGAACGGAGATGGGCAAGGGAATGGAGGGAATATCGATATGTTACTCCAAAATACATGAAGAAATTCACCCTCAATCCTCCGTGCCCTAGAGCTCCATTGGCACCTGGCCAAGTAGCTGATCCCACTAGCATCAAAAGTGGTGAAGACTTTCCTGAAGAATGGGCTAAGCGCCAAGCTAAATTGGCAAGGCAAGCCAAGGAGGCAGTGAGGAAATTCAATGAGGATTCTACTGCCGCTGCTGCTGCTGAGACCTCGGTCAGACCAAGGAAATCAATGCCAAAGAAGCCGGCTCGCAAGCCAAGTGCTTCACCAACAGCGCCCTCACGACCAAGTTCCTCAGCTATGCCCTCATGGCAAATTCCTCAGACCGCTACTGTTCCACCAAAGTCCTCAACTCCTGTGCATCTGGCTACATGTCAAAGGACTACTGGTTTTTCAATTGCTTCTGGTGTCTCAGCAAGTTCCTCAGCTGCACCAATGTCCTCATCAGGCCCCACTCTGTTGAAGACTAAAGCAACAGCTGGACGCGGTCCTCGGCCAAGTCCAAGGAAGAAACAGGTTGCGTTTCAAGTGCCCTCTGATGATGAAGCTTCTGATGAAGAACTTGCAGAAATCATCAGAGATAGACAAGTGAAGGCCGCTAGAGCCAAAGGCACATCTGTGCCACTGCTTTTGGATCCAAAGAAGATCCTCGACTACATTAATCTCTGGCACAAGGATCCGAACACTCCAATGCCTAATCTGCCTCTGACTCCCGGTCAAAGTCACATGCTGACCCATTTCATCACTCAAGAGAAATGGAAATTTGAGAAGGCAAGAGAGATCAAGAGAGCTCAATACAAGAAGGAGAAGCTCCTGAAGAAGAATGTTGTCAGAATGACACCTGAGGAACTTCTCCAGGCTCAGTCTGAAATCCAAGCCCTCAGCAAAGACTTCGATGCATACAATGCTGATTGGCAAGGAGCCAAAGTGAGATTCGTCAACCTGACGAAGAAAATGACAATTGTTGCAGCCCCATCGCAACAAGAAAATCCTCAGGCTGCAGACTCTGCTCAGCCTGCTGAAGAACATGCCAGCACCGCTGATGACTTTCAGCCTGCTGATGAAAATACAAGTTCCAAGGCTGATGACTCCATCCCAGCCGCTGAAGAAATTGCCAAGGCATCCACTAGTGGTGCGCCTGAAGAAACTAAAGAGATCAGGGCAACTGCACCAGTTGTGCCTAAAGAAAATGAACCAGATTCCTCAGCTCCTCCCGCGCCTACACCAACTCCAGTTCTTCCTTCTGCCTATGAAGTGAACAAGACCAAGGCTGCAGAGCGAGCTGCAGTGAAGAAAAGGAAGGCATCAGCTGCGTCAAATTCTTCGGCTGCAAAGAAAATGAAGCCAATGACCAGCTCTCTTGAAAATCCTATTGATGCCGTTCCGATTTCCTCCATGTCATCAAAGGAAATTGTTCCTTATGGAGAAGACTACATGATCCCAAGCGGATCTGATGAAGAAAATTATTCTGCTGCTACGTCAGAGCAGCCTGATGAAGAAATTGAAGTGGAAGCAATCCCTTCAACGCCAGTCATTTCCTCACCTATGCCTCAGTTCATAGCTGAAGAGGCTAGTGTTGAGGAAATTGAAAATGAAGATGAAGATGTGGATATTGGATGCACTACACCAGTGATGAATGATGACTTTTGGGAAAGTCAGCATCCCAATACTCCTCCATTCACACCGATCCAACAAAATCCTCAGTCCCCGGCAACCACAGTTCAGATGGGCTCTGAAGAAACTCATCCCACTCCTTCTGTTCATGAAGAAATTCCAGCTGCTAGTGCTGAAGAAACTGCTGCTGCTGATCCTCAAGTTGCACAAGAGGAGGAACCAGAAATTCCTCAGCCTGAAGAACCTGAGCTCGTGATTCCTGAGGTTGTGCTGCAAATCACTGACACTCCTCTGCCCAAGCCGAAGAATCCGTTCTCAAGAAAGCAAAAATTCAAGGCTAAAGACTTCTTTTCTGAGCATGTGTTCTTCACTGATTATAATCCATATGACTCTGCTCGCATAAGGAAGAGGCGTTTCTGGACTGCAAGTCAAGCCAACTTCTATTCCTCAGTGCTATTTGACAAGGACAAAATCTTCGATCATGAACATATTCCTCATGTGGATATGGAATCTCTGCCATGCTTCGAGCCAGTCCTTAGTGTTATTCATGATGCAGGATTACTGAATTTCTGCACTGACATTTGCGATTGGAATGAAGAACTCATTCTTCAGTTCTACGCCACACTGCATATCACTGGAGACGCTGAAGATGTCAATTCATGGGTGCTGGATTGGATGACCGAAAACACTCATTATAAGGCACCAGCAACTGAATTGCTTCGTGTCCTTCCTCTTGATCCTCCCCATGACAGTGCACGTTGCATCTACAATGACCCTGAACTGACAAATCATTATATGCAAGTGCTCATGAAGCCTTTGAAGCCAGGGCAAGCCCCTCGAACCAAATTCCTCGTCAAGGAATTGCTTTATGTGCCTCGGACTGTCTATCGCATCCTGAGGAAGACAATGAGTCCTATCAAAGGCCACGACTCAAATGATGAAGATGTCGTTGGCATCATGAAGAACATGCTTTTCAACATCATTCATGGCGTTCCCGTCAACTTCCATGATTTCTTCATGAGGACTCTTGCAAATGTTGCAATGTCACCATTCGAGCTGAAGCCCTATGCGCCTTGGATTATGGGATTCATAAGGGCAAGATCTTCACTGAATTACAAGGCTGACAATCTGAACCATGGTAGCTACTTGCCTCCCATTGAAGTCCTCAAGCGACCAGTTTCATCATCTGATGATAAAGGCAAGGCAGCTGCTGTGATCGATGAAGGCACTCGTCCATTGGATAGTCAATTTCGTCTGGCTACATCTTATTCTACCAATGACGACTCTGCCACACATGACACTGCCGGAAATACCTCAGCGAAGCAAAATCCTCAAGACATAGCACCCAGGGTGATGAATGATCGTGAGTTACTCCTCAGTCTTCATCAGAAGGTTGATCGCAATCACAAATGGGTGAAGCGTCAGTTTGCTGCTGTTCTTCACAATATGACCTCAACACATAATGCAGTGAAGAAGAACCATTACCACCTTCATGAAACCCTCAACCGCACCTGGGCTGTTCTCACTCATGTCTATAGCGCGGAAGAACTGAAGACTATGGGTCTTCAGGAAGCATTTGACTGGTCTGCACCTCCTCCGAAGAAATTCAAGAGGGTCAAAGTTCCTGATCTGGTGGCCAGCTCCTATTCTTCATCGCGTGATACTGATTAGTATGAAGATTTGGACGACACTGCGGCAGGCCCTACTTCAACAAACAACCCTGACAACGCTGGCGCTCCTCCATCAACGTGAAATTATTCAAGGGCGTTAGTCCTCAGTTTCGATCCTTTTGGTCATTTGATGACAAAGGGGGAGAAATCTAAGTTAGTCTTCAAGCGGGTCTATACTAAGGCCGTTTTTTTTTCTTAAGTTACAACTCTCGTTCTTCCGAAACTTTTATTGGATCGAGTTGTAATCTTAAACCCGATGGTGCCTTGATACTTTTGGACGGTGCTCTGATGCTTTTGATGCACTGAGCTCTGATACTTTTGATGTGTTATTCTGCATGCTTATTCCTCGTTAATATTATTGCACGCATGCTGAATTACATCAGGCACCATATTTCATCATGCATTTCAAATTCTTCATATTATATATCAAATGCGTGTATGAATTACAAGATATAGGGGGAGATCTCCATGATTCAATTCTTCAAATGTGCATTGCCTTCAAAAGCAAATTCCTCACTATGCACATATTCAGGGGGAGTTCTTCTATATCTTGCAATCAAATTCCTCAATATCAGTATTTACACTTCATATGTTTATCCCCGTTGAAAACTTAACCTATGTTGTCATCAATCACCAAAAAGGGGGAGATTGTAAGTGCATCTAGTGCCCCTTAGTGATTTTGGTGTATTGAAGACTTATAGGTTAAGGGAATGATGCGTTTGTGAGTGTACACAGGTCTATAAGTCTATGAGGAGTTTGATATTTACAGAGAAAGTCGACCCCTAAAAATGAAGTTCTTCGACTGAAGACTTTGATATTCTGAAGACTTTCTGAAGACTTTGAAAGTGAAGAAATTGGTGTGACCTTGAAGACTTGATATTCATTTGAGGAACATGAAGCGTGAAGACTTTTGTTTTCGTAGTTTCATTTTCTCTTTCTTGAGTCACAGGAAACACCGTACTGTTAAAGGGGGTCGAGGAAATACTAAGGAAAAATTTCCATGTGATGCTCAACTAAAAATCCTACACCTACCAATCCCTTCGAGTGAAGCCATTGGAAATCTCATACAGTTCAGTCAATTTCTTCAGTGACAGAGACGCAGTTCTTCTGGTCACTGAGGACTTTGCTCTGACTGAGGAGTTAGGAATTCGCCAGTGCGAATTGCCTACACAGTGAGGAACATGATAACCCTGAGGAATTTGAGAGTCAAATTTTCGACCGTTGTTGTGCTATGCGCCGGCTGTCCCAAAATATCTTATCCACCTAACGGTCATATCATTGAAGGGCATTTATGTCTTATCATGTCGGGCTGCTCCCTAGGCTATAAATAACCGCCCCCTATAACCACTAGTTGGTTGGCTGCTCCGAGAGAACTTGACACTTGTCATTTGGGAGCAACCCATCCTCCGAGGACTTTGAGCGAAAATCATCGAGTGAGGAAAATCCCAAAACCAAACCCCCACAAACCCAAAGTGATTGAGCATCACTGAAGAAATTGATCCTGCGTGGATCTGACGCTTGTTACCTTTGAAGACTGTGCTTCTTCCAGACGGTTAGGCTTCAAGGTCTAGAGCATCCAAGAGGAATTGTGGATCACCGAGTGACCAAGTCTGTGAAGGTTTGGAAGTCACCTGAAGACTTACCACGAGTGATTGGATGAGGCCTGCGTGGTCTTAGTTCAAGGAGAATACGGTGAGGACTGGGTGTCCTGAGTTGCGGCTTAGAGACTGGGTGTCCAGGACTGCGTGTCCTCGAGTTTAAATACTCAGCCGCTCCAACCAGACGTACAACTGAGACATCAGTTGGAACTGGTTTACCAAATCATTGTCTTCACCAACCAACTGGTTCTATTTCCTCAACCCTTCCATTTCCTCATTACTGTGTTGAATGTTGTTCATATCTGTGCTTGAAGACTTTGACTAAAGACTTTCTCAAATTCCTCAGTTCAATTTCTTCAGTCTGTTTGTCTTCATCTTGTTATCCTGTGTTTACGCTTTCTGTACTCTGTGCTAGTCTTCATTTCATCATGATGACTATGCTTGTATCCTGTTATGTTTACTTCTGAGTACTTATTCCGCTGCAAGTAGTTCTTCGCTAAGGAGTTTCCTCACCGGCAAATTCCTTAGTGAAGAGTTCATAAAAATCGCCTATTCGCCCCCTCTAGTCGATACAACGCACTTTCATTCGTCCAACTGCTCTGAAGAAGCAGAAGAAGGAGTTTCTTCATCAGATTCATCAGGAATCACATAGTCTTCACCAAAAGGAACAAGGTCCTTTGATGGCATTGATGAAACTGGAACGACATCAATTGGATTGTCAATTGAACTGATCAGAGTCTTCATCTTCTTCGGAGCTGAAGAATTTGAAGAAGCTGATGCTTTCCTCTTCTTCACAGCTGCACATACTGCAGCCTTGATCTTCTTCGCATCTGATGCAGATGGACGGATTGGAGTTGGTGTAGGTGCAGGAAGTGCAGAGGACATTGGTTCATTTTCCTCGGGCGCAACTGATGCAGTTGCCCTGACTTGTTCACTTTCTTCAGGCGCACCACTAGTGGATGCCCTGGCAATATCTTCAGCGGCTGGAATGGAGTCATCAGCCCTGGCACTCTCATTTTCTTCAGCAGCCTGATTGTCATCAGCGGTGCTGGCATTTTCTTTAGTAGTCTAAGCAGATGCCTCAGCCTGAGTAACTTCAACGTGCACAGGTGGAGCAGCACTTGATGTGAATTTCTTCGTCAAATTGACAAAACGCACCTTGGCGCCCTTCCATTCAGCATAATAGCAATCAAATTCATCACTCAGTTGTTTGATTTCCACTTGCAAGGCAAGGAGCTGATCAGGAGTGAGAGTGAGGACATTGTCCTTCAGGTAGCGCTGTTTCTTGTACTACGCTTTCTTCAAACTTCTGCCTTGTTCAAATTTCCATTTCTCTTCTTCAATGAAGGCAGTGAGGACATGGCTTTGACCAGGAGTGAGGTTCATCTCCGGCAAAGGCATGTTGGGGTCCTTGTGCCATAAGTCAATGTAATCAAGGATCAGCTTGGGATCCAACATCAGTGGCACATTGCTGCCTTTGGCTCTAGCGGCCCTGGCTTGCCTGTTTCTGATAATTTCGGCAAGTTCTTCATCATCAGCCTCATCATCATCAGAAGGTACATGGAAGGCTACCTGCTTCTTGTGAGGACTTGGGCGAGTGCCTCGTCCAGCAGTGGCCTTTTTCTTCAGCAGAGAGGGACGAGCTGAGGAATTTCGAGCAGCAGAGGAGCTTGCAGATGCTCCTGAGGCAATAGAGAAGCCTTGGGTCCTTTGGCACGTGGCGAGATGCACAGGCACCAAGGATTTTGTGGGAGCAGCTGAAGACTTTATCGGAGGAGCTGAGGACTTTGATGGAGCAGCCTAAGGGATTTGCCATGCGGGCCTTGAGGAATCTAGCCTTGATGGCATAGCAGAGGAGTTTGGCCGTGAGGGCATTGAAGGTGAAGCACTAGACTTGTGTGCAGGCTTCTTGGGCATAGCCTTCTTGGGCTGACTGGCAGAGGCCTCAGCTGAGGCAGTAGCAGCAGCAGAGTCAGCGTTGAATTTCCTCACTACTTCCTTTGCTTGCTTGGCCAGTTTGGCTTGGCGTTTTGCCCATTCGTCAGGATAATCCTCACCGTGCTTTAGGCTAGTGGGATCCGCCAACTGGCCTGGTGCCAATGGAGGTCTTGGGCATGGAGGGTTGAGTGCGAATTTCTTCATGTACTTGGGAGTTACATACCTGTACTCCCTCCATTCCCGTGCCCATCTCCTTTCAATCCTCTGGATGCGCACTTTGCGCTGATTCTTGTTTTCCTTAACAAACTTGGCCTCATCAGGTGTGCAATAGCCTGCATAAATGTCCTCAGGGATCTCAAAAGCAGTCATGACCTCAAGCTTCTTTCCTCCCTTCTGTGGCTTCTTACCATCTGCCATTTTCTTCAGATGAGGAATTTGAACAATCAAATTCTCTGAAGAAGTATGCAACTTTTCTTCGAGGAACGCTACAAATGAGTTAAGTTGATGAGAACCTAGTGATTCAGAAGTGGACATTTGTACCTATGAACAGAGTGTAGTTGCGAGGAATTTGGAGAGGTCATATGCGTTCTCAGAGGGTTTTTCAAAAAGAACAAGTTTGAGGAATTTGACCAGATGAGTCTTGAGGAATTTCACTAAGCGTTCTTTGTCTTAGGTTCCAGAGTTGTATAGATTGAAAATCCACACAATTGAGGAATCTTGAAGAAAATCATAGCTTAGAGAAACGAATCAAGAACAGATGACAAGTGAGGTGTTTATGTGTGTGAAGAATTTGAAGAATAAACACCTTTGAAGATTTTCAGAAAAACTTGAGAATCAAAGCGAGCAGTTAAAATTAACTTTTAATTACCCGAAGTGAAGAACACGATGAACTGAGAAGAACAGATGTGAAGTTCGTCAGTTCAGATCTTCCACGCCCTAACTTGGCAGAGGAAAACGACTACGGCGGCGGCGGAGGGAAGATTTCCGCGGCCGACGTGAGTACGACGGCAACGAGGTCGAGACAATGAAGCTCTTCCTCACCGGCGATGATGGAGTAGTGGCGGTGCTAGGGTTTGAGAAGCTCGAGCGGGAGACAGAGGTCGAGCAGAGTAAAGGAAGTGAGGAAGGGGTGAGGGGGTATTTATAGTCGCAGTGAAAATCTGTTCGCCCGAAGATTTAGGACGAACGTGCCCCTGACCCTTCTAATTTGCATGACATGTGTCACCCACGTACTGTGAGGTGGCGATCGTGTAAGATCGTGGGTGAATAGATAAATATATCGTGGGATGCAGAACGGTTTGAGCGGCAAAGCCGAAAATTGAGCTAAGATAAGTTTTAAAGTTCCGTTCGCAATTTCTTCAGTTGTCAGGACACAGTGAAGAATTTGAACGAGTTTCAAATAGAACGCATATGAGGAATTTGTGAATAGACTGGGTTGAGTTTAGCATAGAGGGGGAAAGGGTCCGATCACATTCACTTAGCATAAGAAATCAACTTTGAAGAAATAGCAATAAGTGAATGTTGTAGAGGACTTAAAACTCATATATATATATATATATATATATATATATATATATATATATATATAGGGCGGGTCTATTATGATAACACCCCTTAAGACCTTATTCTGCACACCTAAACCTTATTCTGCTAACACCCCGAACCACTCAACCCCACTACCTCCCTCTTCCTCCCCCACGCTCGATTCCCACCTCCCCACATCCCCACCCGCGACCCGACCCATCCTCCCCTCATCTCTCTTGTGCGACGCAGCCCACCCGAGCCGCCGGCCTACCTTCTCCGGCCCGAGCCGCCGCCCTACCCTCCCCACCTTCCTCAGCCACCTACCGCCGGCCCGACCAACCTCCAACACCGCCGTGAGCCAGCGCCGCCTTCCTCCTATAGCAGAGCTTCCCCCTTCCCTCCCAAGTGTGCCGCCGGTGGTCAGATCCGAGATCCCCCGTGGTGGCTACCCCTTGGCGAGGCCTCCTCCATCGGATCTGGCCACCACGGCCATCGGTGCGGCCACAACCGATCCATCCACCAGCCACCGCCCACCCCCACTTCCCCTTCCTCCTCGTCATCCAATCCCGGTGGATCTGGCCCGTGCCGCTGTGCACTCCTAGCGGTGGATTGAGCCCCCACCTCCTCTGATGTTCGGTGGGATCGTGGTGGTGCTCATCGGCAAGACCTCGGCCTCGACCCCAACCCCAACCAGGAGACGCTCCTCACGCACCCACCTCCCCCACCAAGCCTCTCGCCCCGTCTAGCTCGTTGCGGCCCACGCAGGTGCAGTTCTCCCCTGCTTCCCGATGTGGTTAGGTCGCCCCGGTGCTGCAGTGCGGTTACCTCGCGCCAGTTTGAGCCCTCCCTCCTCCAGTGCGGCTAGCCTCTCCAACCAGGCCACCCTGGATCCCACCGCTCTGACCCCTCCGCCCGCAACCTTCCTCCGGCTCCACCATCTCCCCTCATCCGGCGATGGATCCAACCCGCCACACCCCAGTAAGCAGCTGCCCCGCGACACCCTCCTCTGCCTGCTGGCCATGACGGTGAGCCTAGCCTCAAAGAGAAAAGGAACCCGAAGTGCCACATCCTGCTGACCCAATGACTTTCTTCTCTATGCAGCTCAGCGGTGCGCCAAGTGCAGTCTGTTGCTCCTCTGCATGTGGTTAACCCAAGCACGTGCTCACGGCCGATGGTTATGTCGTTATCTTGTGCATTCATTGTGATTAGGCGGCCATGGACATGCAGTTCACCCACCGGTTGGTTCTTTGCTTTTTTTTAGTTTCATTCACCTGATGCAGATGAGAAAGGTCGCTGAATCCATCAGTCGAAGTGGATTTCAGTAAAAGTTTCAATTCGATTTCAGGGCTGTTTGTGCAAAAGTTCAGGGACAAAAATTTGTCCACGGCCTCGGTCCTGTCCCAGGAGACCGAGTCCCCCTGGCCTCGGCTTCCGCCCAGCGACGCCATCCGGCGCCCTTGACGGTGTTGCTGCAGTCCGCTGTCGAGCGGCAGACACAAAACGATGCCAGCGTGCAGTTCAGTACCAAACGCGATGCACCCCGTGTGTGAGAGTTCCTCCAGGCATCAACTTGAAGTGCACATGGTGTGGGAGTGGTGTGCAGTTTGATAGATGGTGTGGTGCGGTGTGCAGGAGCACGTTCCCGTGCAGTGTAGCATGTGTGTTCTTGCAGTGCGGAAACATCGGTGCTGTATGTATGTTGGCTCACCGTGCAGTTTACTCGATGCTCTTATGGAGTGCCCAACCCATCTGCTTGCAGTCCCACCGGCCGCGCGTGCAGTCTGCCACCCGTCCGACACATGCATGCAGTACATTTTTTTATGGAAAAGTTGGGCAACACAGTTCACTCCATCCATGTTTTGCATTTTTTGGAGATCTTTTTTCGAAGTGCACTCAGTTTGTATAAAAAGAATGATGTTTCATTACCCCTATGTATGAAGTGCAATTTGTTTTGTGTGTTTAAAAAATTAGTCGACTACATTAACACTTGTAGTGCGTTTGGTCCTCGGATGTGGTTCACTTTTGAGAGTGATGATGTTCACTTGCCCCCAACATGAAAATGCAAAAAAGTCAGCGAAACTATAAGATGGTAATGTGGTTCACTTTGATATAAGTCGCGGCTCATTTGCCCTTGTCTTTGCGGTCCACTCTTTTCATAAAAGAAAGTTAAAAAAAGACAACAAAAACAAAAACTCATACGGGAAAATTTACATCTCACAGAAAAAAATCATGCAGTGCACTTGTCGGTCTGATGAAGTGCGGTTTTTACTCTGAAAGCAGTGCGGTTTTCTATCTGATGCAGTATGCACGTCGATTTAGTATTGCGAAAAACAGAGTGTCCGCATTTCGGTAAATTTAAAACTGCTCTTAAACCGTAACGAATTAGAGAGAGTGTTCTACATGAAAAAGTTGCGTCTCGTTGATATCTTTCCAACGGCGTATGATTTGAATTATTCCGACCAGCCGTTTGTAAAAGTTTCACGAAAAAACAGCCGCTGCCTCTCGAAGTCAGCCGCACGATTTTCAAAATTAAATAAAAACCGTAAGTAATCTCAAAACCATTCAACATATCAAAGTTGCGCCTTGTCCGTAGCTTTCCAAAGGCGTATCATATGTCTCGTTCTGACAAACGGTTAGAAAACTGGAGCAAAAACAGTACCGAAAATTTCAAAAAATTTGAAAAACAGAGTTCCGCGATTTAGTAAATTTGAAACTGCCCTTAAACCGTAACGAATTAGAGAAACATTTATATATGAAAATGATGAGCCTCGACGATATCTATCCAACGACGTATCATTTGCTTCATTTCGACAAGCAGTTTAGAAATAAACGCGAAAAAAACGCTCGCTGCCACTCGTCATCCGCCGCACAATTTTCAAAACTCCTCTTAAACCGTGTGGAATCTCGAAATGTGTTCAACATGTCGAAGTTGCGCCTAATCCATAGCTTTTCAATGGTATATTACACGCCTCATTCCGATAAACGGTTAAAAAATTAGAGCGAAAACAGTACCAAAAAAAGAACGCGTGCAGTTTTTTTCGACACGAAGTTCACTAGTCTATATTGCAGTGCTCGTCCTCAAGAAGATGCAGTGCACTTGCGGTCAGCGTGCAGTGCGGAAGTGGTGTGCAGAATAGTTATTCTGCTAATATTAGCAGAATAGACCGTCTGTATATATATATATATATATATATATATATATATATATATATTCGAATGAAGAACAACACCGGGAAGAGTGAAGACAATGCAAAGTTGAAGAATTTGAAAAACTGAAGAATTTCAAAAACGAAGAAAAACTCAAATTGAAGATTTTCAACTTTGGTTGGTGGCGTAACCCACCATAAGAAAGCTGATTTCACACACCGCGTACAATTGTCGTAGGGCTCTGAGAATCAATTTCTTCATTAATTTCTTCACACTTAGAGGGTTAGTCTTCATTGACTGAAGAAAAATGTTACTTCATGTGTTGCGCATCTAAGTCATCAAGTCAGCATAAGTGTTAGGATGTGTGTCCATTTCAGAGAACATTCGAAGATTCTAGGATATTTAGCTCACACCGCAATTTGCTAAATCTCTTCTCATCCAAGGGCTTTGTGAAGATATCGGCCAATTGATCTTCAGTGCTGACGTGGTCAATAGAGATGTCACCCTTCAACACATGATCACGAAGAAAATGATGACGAATTTGGATGTACTTGGTCTTCGAGTGCTGAATTGGGTTATGAGCAATCTTGATGGCACTCTCATTGTCACAGTAGAGAGGCACATTCTTCATGTTGACGCCATAGTCCTTGAGTGTTTGCTTCATCCATAGTAGTTGAGCACAGCACGATCCAGCAGCAATGTACTCAGCTTCTGCAGTGGAGAGGGATACACAGTTCTATTTCTTCGAGGACCAACAAACCAAAGATCGTCCGAGGAAATGACATGTACCGGATGTTGACTTGCGGTTCACGCGATCGCCAACATAGTCAGGGTCTGAATATCCAATGAGATCAAAAGTGGAGCCCTTGGGATACCATAATCCAAGTGTTGGTGTGTGAGCTAAGTATCAAAGAATATGCTTCACAACCTTATGGTGTGATTCCTTCGGTGTAGCTTGAAATCGGGCACACATGCAAACACTAAGCATAATATCCGGCCTAGATGCACATAGGTACAATAAAGAGCCAATCATGGAGCGGTATACCTTTTGATCGAAGTCTTTACCATTTTCATCAGTGCATAGATGACCATTTGTGGGCATTGGAATTTTGACCCCTTTGCAATCTTGCATGCCGAATTTCCTCAATACGTCCTTGAGGTATTTCTCCTGAGATATGAATATTCCATTGTGTTGTTGACGAATTTGAAGACCTAAGAAGAATTTCAATTCTCCCGTCATAGACATTTGATATTCTTCACTCATCATATAGGCAAATTCATCACTATATCGTTGGTCAGTACAGCCGAAAATGATATCATCAACATATATTTGGCACACAAACAATTCACCATCATAAGACTTAGTGAGAAGAGTAGGGTCGAGTGAACCGGGTTTGAATCCATTCTTCACGAACAATTCCTTCAAGGTATCATACCACGCCCGAGGGGCTTGCTTGAGGCCATACATGGCCTTGTTGAGCTTGAAGACTTTATCAGGATTCTTTGGATCTTCAAAACCTGGGGGTTGAGCAACATATACCTCTTCCTCAATCTTACCATTGAGGAATGCACTTTTCACATCCATTTCTTGTAAGATAATATCATGATGGTTAGCGTAAGCAAGTAATATGCGAATAGCCTCAAGTCTACCAACATGTGCAAAAGTTTCATCGAAGTCAATTCCTTCAACCTGTGTGTAGCCTTGAGCTACAAGCCGTGCCTTATTCCTCACCACAAGGCCATTTTCATCTTGCTTGTTGTGGTAGATCCACTTTGTGCCAATAATGTTGTGCTTGCGAGGATCTAGACGTTTGACCAGTTCCCAGACGTTGTTGAGCTTGAACTGATGTAATTCTTCTTGCATAGCTTGAATCCACTCAGGCTCCAGAAGTGCTTCATCTACCTTAGTGGGCTCTGTGACAGAGATAAAAGCGAAGTGCCCACAAAAGTTAGATAAATGTGAAGCTTTTGAGCGTGTGAGAGGACCTGGTGCTTCAATGTCATCAATGATCTTCTCGATTTGCACTTCATTTGCAATACGAGGATGAGCGGGTTGTCTTCGAGGAATTTGATCCGCATTTTCTTCAGGAGCATTTTCCTCAGCACCATTTTCTTCAGGTGCGCCAGCTCGACGTTCATCACGTTCTGGAATGAATTCTTCAGCAGATTCTTCAGTAGGAATGACATCCTCAGTGGCTTTGAACTTGATAGAATCCTCAGGTGCTGGTTCATCTATCACAGAAGGTAGGTGCTCTCTTTGTGAGCAATTAGTTTCATCGAACCACATATCTACAGTTTCAACAACCTTGTGAAGAACGTTGTTGAAGAATCTGTAGGTGTGCGAGTCCTTTTCGTAACCAAGCATGAAACCCTCATCTGCTTTCGGTGCAAACTTAGAATTGTGATGAGGATCTCTAATTCAACATTTAGCACCGAAGACTTTGAAGTAACTTACACTGGGTTTCTTGTTAGTGAGGAGTTCATAGGCAGTCTTCTTGAAGAATTTGTGAAGATATACTCTGTTGATGATGTGGCAAGCTGTATCAATTGCATCAATCCAGAACCGACGAGGTGTCTTGTATTCATCAAGCATAGTGCATGCCATTTCAGCGAGGGTTCTGTTTTTGCGCTCCACGACGCCATTCTGTTGAGGAGTATAAGGAGCAGATAACTCATGAGTAATACCAAGTTCATCAAGATAGTCATTAAGACTGGAATTCTTGAACTCAGTTACATTGTCACTCCTGATGTGCTTGATCTTCACACCAAAGTTCGTTGAAGCCCTCGAGCAAAATCGTTTGAAGACTTCCTGCACTTCATGTTTGTAAGTAACAATGTGTACCCATGTGTAACGAGAATAATCATCAACAATAACAAAGCCATATAGAGATGCATCATTTGTCACAACAAAATAATGATTAGGACCGAAAAGATCCATGTGAAGCAATTCAAATGGTCGAGTGGTAGTCATGATAGTCTTTGCTGGATGCTTGGCCTTTGTCATCTTCCCAGCTTCACAAGATCCACATCAATGATCCTTGAGGAATTTGACATTCTCAATGCCAATGACATGCTTCTTCTTCACGAGCATGTGCAGATTCCTCATGCCAGCATGACCAAGTCGTCGATGCCATAGCCAGCCTTCTGAAGCTTTTGCAAGTAAGCACACGACAGGTTGTGGTCCTGTAGAGAAATCAACAATGTACAAGTCTCCTCTCCTAAAGCCTTCGAAGACTTTGGAATTGTCAGCTTCCATGATCACAACACAATGATACTTGCCAAAGACAACAACCATATCAAGATCACAAAGCATTGAGACAAACATGAGGTTGTATCCTAAGGACTCAACAAGCATGACTTTGTCCATGTGTATGTCCTTAGAGATCGCAACCTTACCTAGACCCAATACCTGACTTTTGCCTTTGTCAGCGAAGATGATATGCTTCAGATGTGATGGTGATAAGGGAGCATCCATCAAGAGATTCTTGTCACCAGTCATGTGATTTGTACATCCACTATCGAGGACCCACTCATTTGCTTTGGGCTGATCATCCTGTAGATGAACAAGTGCAGCTTACAAACTCATATACTTCATCAGTGAAGAATATGACATCAGTATCATCAGGTCAATTTCATCAAGCAATGTAAACAGATAATTGATACGTCCATTTTGCATCATGCTTTTATATCAATATTTATTGCATTATGGGCTGTTATTTCACATTATGTCACAATATTTATGGCTATTCTCTGTTATTTTACAAGGTTTACATGAAGAGGGAGAATGCCGACAGCTGGAATTCTGGGCTGGAAAAGGAGCAAATATTGGAGGCCTATTCCGCGCAACTCCAAAAGTCCTGAAACTCCACGGAATACCTTAAAATAAATAAAGAAAAATCGTCGCCAAAGATGAAGGCCAGGGGCCCCACACCCTGCTCACGAGGGTGGGGGGCGCGCCCCCTAGGCGCGCCCCCTACCTCGTGGCCCCCCTGGTGGCTCTCCGACGCCCATCTTCTCCTATATGAAGTCTTTCGATGAGAAAAAAATAGAAGGCAACCTTTCGGGACGAGACTCCGCCGCCACGAGGCGGAACCTTGGCGGAACCAATCTAGGGCTCCGGCAGAGCTGTTCTGCCGGGGACACTTCCCTCCGGGAGGGGGAAATCATCATCATCGTCATCACCAACGCTCCTCTCATCGGGAGAGGGCAATCTCCATCAACATCTTCACCAGCACCATCTCATCTCCAAACCCTAGTTCATCTCTTGTATCCAATTCTTGTCTCCAAGTCCGGGATTGGTGCTAGTAGGTTGCTAGTAGTGTTGATTACTCCTTGTAGTTGATGCTAGTTGGTTTATTTGGTGGAAGATCATATGTTCAGATCCTTTATGCACATTATTACCCCTCTGATTATGAACATGAATATGCTTTGTGAGTAGTTACGTTTGTTCCCGAGGACAAGGGAGAAGTCTTGCTATTAGTAGTCATGTGAATTTGGTATTCGTTCGATATTTTGATAAGATGTATGTTGTCTAACCTCTAGTGGTGTTATGTGAACGTCGACTACATAACACTTCACCATTATTTGGGCCTAGAGGAAGGCATTGGGAAGTAATAAGTAGATGATGGGTTGCTAGAGTGACAGAAGCTTAAACCCTAGTTTATGCGTTGCTTCGTAAGGGGCTGATTTGGATCCATATGTTTCATGCTATGGTTAGGTTTACCTTAATACTTTTGTTGTAGTTGCGGATGCTTGCAATAGAGGTTAATCATAAGTGGGATGCTTGTTCAAGTAAGAACAACACCCAAGCACCGGTCCACCCACATATCAAATTATCAAAGTACCGAACGCGAATCATATGAGCGTGATGAAAACTAGCTTGACGATATTCCCATGTGTCCTCGGGAGCGCTTTTCCTATTATAAGAGTTTGTCCAGGCTTGTCCTTTGCTACAAAAAGGATTGGGCCACCTTGCTGCACTTTATTTACTTTTGTTACTTGTTGCTCGTTACAATTTATCTTATCACAAAACTAGCTGTTACCACTTATTTCAATACTTGCAGAGAATACCTTGCTGAAAACCGCTTATCATTTCCTTCTGCTCCTCGTTGGGTTCAACACTCTTACTTATGAAAGGACTATGATAGATCCCCTATACTTGTGGGTCATCAAGACTCTTTTCTGGTGCCATTGCCGGGGAGTGAAGCGCCTTGGGTAGGTGGAATTTGGTAAGGAAAAATTTATTTAGTGTGCTGAAATTTTCTGTCACTTGTTACTATGGAAAGTAATTGTCTGAGGGGCTTGTTCGGGTATCTTCACCCCGTCCAGTTGAGCAAAGAGTTGCTCCTCAACCTTCCCAACCTACTAAGCCTATTGAAAATGAAACTCCTTTTGAAATTCCTTTGGGTTTGATGGAAAAACTGCTAGCTAACACTTTTACAGGAGATGGAACAAAGCATCCTGATGAACATCTACGCTATGTGGATGATGTTTGTGGACTATTTAAGCTTGCAGGTATACCCGATGATGTTGTTAAGAAGAAGGCCTTCCCTTTATCTTTGAATGGAGATGCATTGACATGGTATAGGCTATGTGATGATATGAGATCATGGAACTATAAAAGATTGAAATTGGAATTTCATCAAAAGTATTACCCTATGCATCTTGTTCATCGTGATCGCAATTATATATATAATTTTTGGCCTCGCGAAGGAGAAAGCATCGCTCAAGCTTGGGGGAGGCTTAAATCAATGTTATATTCATGCCCCAATCATGAGCTCGCAAGAGAAGTAATTATGCAAAGTTTTTATGCTCGGCTTTCTGATAACAATCGCACCATGCTCGATACTTCTTGTGCTGGCTCCTTTATGATGAAGCCTATTGAATTTAGATGGAATTTATTGGATAGAATTAAACGCAACTCTGAAGATTGGGACCTCGACGAAGGTAAGGAGTCAGGTATGACACCTAAGTTTGATTGTGTTAAATCTTTTATGGATACCGATATTTTCCGTAAGTTTAGCACTAAATATGGACTTGACTCTGAGATAGTAGTTTCTTTCTGTGAATCTTTTGCTACTTATGTTAATCTCCCCAAGGAGAAGTGGTTTAAATATCATCCTCCCATAGAAGTAAAAGTAGCTGCACCTATTAAAGTTGAAGAAAAGACTGTCACTTACAATGATCCTATTGTTCCCACTTCTTATGTTGAGAAACCACCTTTCCCTGTTAGAATGAAGGATCATGCTAAAGCTTCAACTGTTGTTCATAAAAGCAATATTAGAACTTATACACCTCCTGAGCAAGTCAAAGTAGAACCTAATATTGCTATTGTTAAAGATCTCTTGTCTAATAATATTGATGGGCATGTTATTCAATTCTCTAGTGAAACTGCTAGAATTGCTAAACCTTGTGATAGAGATAAACATAGACCTATGGTAGGCGTGC
This sequence comes from Triticum aestivum, assembly GCF_018294505.1. Taxonomy (NCBI): domain Eukaryota; kingdom Viridiplantae; phylum Streptophyta; class Magnoliopsida; order Poales; family Poaceae; genus Triticum; species Triticum aestivum. Next base: position 204,459,385 of record NC_057801.1, on the reverse strand, counting down.
CTGTTATTTCTGTTAAAATAGGAGATCATTGTTATCATGGATTATGTGATATGGGTGCTAGTGCTAGTGTTATACCCATTGACTTATACAAAGAAATTATGCATGAAATTGCACCTGCTGAGTTAGAAGATATTGATGTTACAATTAAACTTGCCAATAGAGATACTATATCTGCAATAGGAATTGTTAGAGATGTTGAAGTCTTGTGTGGAAAAACCAAATATCCCGCTGATTTTCTTGTTCTTGGTTCTCCACAAGATAGCTTTTGTCCCATTATATTTGGTAGACCCTTCTTGAATACTGTTAATGCTAAGATAGACTGCAAAAAGAATGTTGTTACTATTGGCTTGGATGATATGGTTCATGAGTTTAATTTCTCTAAATTTAGTAAACAACATCATGAGGAAGAATTTCCTAGTAAGGATGAAATTATTGGTCTTGCTTCTATTGTCGTACCTCCTAGTGATCCTTTAGAACATTATTTGCTAGACCATGAAAATGATATGTTCATGAATGAAAGAGGAATAGATGAAGTATTCTTTAAACAGGAACCTATTCTGCAACACAATTTGCCTGTTGAAATCCTAGGGGATCCTCCTCCACCCAAAGGTGATCCCGTGTTTGAGCTTAAACCATTGCCTAATAATCTTAAATATGCTTATCTTGATGAAAAGAAAATATATCCTATCATTATTAGTGCTAACCTTTCAGAGCATGAAGAAGAAAGATTATTGAAAACTCTGAAAAAGCACCGTGCCGCTATTGGATATACTCTGGATGATCTTAAGGGCATCAGTCCCACTCTATGTCAACATAAAATAAATTTGGAAGCGGATGCTAAACCAGTTTGTGATCCTCAACGACGTTTGAATCCTAAAATGAAAGAAGTGGTAAGAAAGGAAATACTCAAGCTTCTGGAGGCAGGTATAATTTATCCCGTTGCTGATAGTCAGTGGGTAAGTCCTGTCCATTGTGTCCCTAAGAAGGGAGGTATTACTGTTGTCCCTAATGATAAAGATGAATTGATTCCGCAAAGAATTATCACAGGTTATAGGATGGTAATTGATTTCCGCAAATTAAATAAGGCTACTAAGAAAGATCATTATCCCTTACCTTTTGTTGATCAAATGCTAGAAAGATTATGCAAACATACACATTATTGCTTTCTAGATGGTTATTCTGGTTTTTCTCAAATACCTGTGTCGGCTAAAGATCAATCAAAGACTACTTTTACATGCCCTTTTGGTACTTTTGCTTATAGACGTATGCCTTTCGGTTTATGTAATGCACCTGCTACCTTTCAAAGATGCATGATGGCTATATTCTCTGACTTTTGTGAGAAAATTTGTGAGGTTTTCATGGACGACTTTTCCGTCTATGGTTCCTCTTTTGATGATTGCTTGAGCAATCTTGCTCGAGTTTTGCAGAGATGTGAAGAAACTAATCTTGTCTTGAATTGGGAAAAGTGCCACTTTATGGTTAATGAAGGTATTGTCTTGGGGCACAAAGTTTCTGAAAGAGGTATTGAAGTTGATAAAGCCAAGGTTGATGCTATTGAAAAGATGCCATGTCCCAAGGACATCAAAGGTATAAGAAGTTTCCTTGGTCACGCCGGATTTTATAGGAGGTTCATTAAGGACTTCTCAAAAATCTCTCGGCCTCTGACTAATTTATTACAAAAAGATGTACCATTTGTCTTTGATGATGATTGTGTAGAAGCATTTGAAATACTTAAGAAAGCATTAGTCTCTGCACCTGTTGTTCAGCCACCTGATTGGAATTTACCCTTTGAAATTATGTGTGATGCTAGTGATTATGCTGTAGGTGCTGTTCTAGGGCAAAGAGTTGATAAGAAATTAAATGTTATCCATTATGCTAGTAAGACTCTAGACAATGCTCAAAGAAATTATGCTACTACCGAAAAGGAACTTTTAGCAGTTGTATTTGCTTGTGATAAATTCAGACCCTATATTGTTGATTCTAAAGTAACTATTCACACAGATCATGCTGCTATTAAATATCTTATGGAAAAGAAAGATGCAAAACCTAGACTTATTAGATGGGTTCTCTTGCTGCAAGAATTTGATTTGCATATTGTTGATAGAAAAGGAGCTGAGAACCCCGTTGCAGACAACTTATCTAGGTTAGAGAATGTTCTTGATGACCCACTACCTATTGATGATAGCTTTCCTGATGAACAATTAAATGTCATAAGCACTTCTCGTAGCACTCCATGGTATGCTGATTATGCTAATTATATTGTTGCTAAATTTATACCACCTAGCTTCACATACCAACAAAAGAAAAAGTTTTTCTATGACTTGCGACATTACTTTTGGGATGACCCACATCTTTATAAAGAAGGAGTAGATGGTGTTATTAGACGTTGTGTACCTGAGCATGAACAGGAACAGATCCTACGCAAGTGTCACTCCGAAGCTTATGGAGGACACCACGCTGGAGATAGAACTGCACATAAGGTATTGCAATCCGGTTTTTATTGGCCTACTCTCTTCAAGGATGCCCGTAAGTTTGTTTTGTCTTGCGATGAATGTCAAAGAATTGGTAATATTAGTAGACGTCAAGAAATGCCTATGAATTATTCACTTGTTATTGAACCATTTGATGTTTGGGGCTTTGATTATATGGGACCTTTTCCTGCCTCTAATGGATATACACATATTTTAGTTGCTGTTGATTACGTTACTAAGTGGGTAGAAGCTATTCCAACTAGTAGTGCTGATCATAACACTTCTATTAAAATGCTTAAGGAAGTTATTTTTCCGAGGTTTGGAGTCCCTAGATATTTAATGACTGATGGTGGTTCACACTTTATTCATGGTGCTTTCCGTAAGATGCTTGCTAAATATGACGTTAATCATAGAATTGCATCTCCATATCACCCGCAGTCTAGTGGTCAGGTAGAATTGAGCAATAGAGAGCTCAAATTAATTTTGCAAAAGACTGTCAATAGGTCTAGAAAGAATTGGTCCAAGAAACTGAATGACGCATTATGGGCCTATAGAACTGCATATAAAATCCTATGGGTATGTCTCCGTATAAAATGGTTTATGGAAAAGCTTGTCACTTACCTCTCGAACTAGAACATAAGGCATATTGGGCTATTAAAGAGCTCAACTATGATTTCAAACTTGCCGGTGAGAAGAGGTTATTTGATATTAGCTCACTTGATGAATGGAGAACCCAAGCTTATGAAAATGCCAAGTTGTTTAAAGAAAAGGTTAAAAGATGGCATGACAAAAGGATACAAAAGCGTGAGTTTAATGTAGGTGATTATGTATTGCTATACAACTCTCGTTTAAGATTTTTGCAGGAAAACTTCTCTCCAAATGGGAAGGTCCCTACGTTATCGAGGAGGTCTATCGTTCCGGTGCCATAAAAATCAACAACTTCGAAGGCACAAATCCGAAGGTGGTAAACGGTCAAAGGATCAAACACTATATCTCAGGTAATCCTATAAATGTTGAAACTAATATTATTGAAACCGTAACCCCGGAGGAATACATAAGGGACACTTTCCAGAACGTTCCAGACTCCGAAAAGGAATAGGTATGTGGTACGGTAAGTAAACCGACTCCAAAACAATTTTTAAGGCAATATTTCTCCGTTTTGGAATATTTAGAAAAATAGAAAAATAAGTAGCAGTCCGGGGAGGACACGAGGCCTCCACGAGGGTGGAGGGCGCGCCCTACCCCCTGGGCGCGCCCCCTACCTCGTGAGCACCTCGTGTGCCCTCCGGACTCCGTTTCCTTGCACGATACGTATTTTGGTCGGTAAAAATTCATTATATATACTCCCGAAGGTTTTGACTCTCGTATCACGCAAATCTCCCCTGTTCTTGTTTCGAGCTGTTTTTCTGACAGGTCTAGATCATCATGACGACCCCAAGTGCTTCCAAGGACAAGTTCTTCGAGAAGGTGATCAACCCTTACCTCGCGGAGGTGCTGCGACACCCTCAAACCATTGAGATGCGTGATGGGTTGCTGCACATCCGCGATGTTGAGGGACCAAAGGGAACCGGAAGCGTGGAGTCGAGGCTCGAAGCAATGGAGCAACAAGTTTTCAAGTGCCAGGGGATGGTGGAGCGTGGAATCAACGCTACCCACAAGATGCTCGCGGAGTTCACCAACAACTACGAGCCGGATGCCAAGAAGACCGAGGAGGCCATCTTCAAGCTACATGAGAAGATCGAGCACCTCCAAGCCCAAATCTATGATCTGCAAAACCAAAACTGTGAGTATGAATATAGATTCAAAAGGATGAGTTTGGCTGCAGATTTGAGGATTCCGGAGACTCGATCATCCTTCTATGATGGTGAGCCTATGCCATGGAAGGTGGACGACAAGCTTGCATCATCAACAACACCTCCACCGCCAACAACAAAGAAGGAGACATAATCACATGGGTATGGGCACTCCCCTTGGCAACTGCCAAGCTTGGGGGAGGTGCCCTGGTATCGTATCACCATCACAACTCCTATCTTTACCGTTTTTCTTAGTTCGATCCTTTTAGTAGTATCTTGATTTAGTAGAATAAAGTCATGGCATGATCTAGTTTTGAGTTTTGCTTTATGATCCTTCTTTGTAATCGAGTCCGTGAGCTATATAATAAAGATTAGTGTTGAGTCAAGGGCTTGAGTATTTTGCCATGATCTTGGGTGATTAGAAGAAAAAGAATAAAAAGAATCAAAGAGTTCATATTGATCTTAGTGAAAGTAATGACTTCACATAGAAAGAGTATGATGATTAAAAGTTGTTGGGAGTTGGCAAATATAGCTTTGGTCATCGTTGCAATTAATAGGAAGTAATAAGGAAAGAGAGGTTTCACATATAGATATATTATCATTGACATCTTTTATGATTGGGAGCACTCATTAAAATATGACATGCTAAAGAGTTGAGGTTGGACAAGGAAGACAACATAATGAGTTATGTTTTCTTACATCTGAGATAAAGTATGTTGTCATGGATCCTCTACCGTGTTGAGCTTGCCTTTCCCCCTCATGCTAGCCAAATTCTCAGCACCAAGTAGAAATACTACTTGTGCTTCCAAATACCCTTAAACCAGTTTTGCCATGAGAGTCCACCATATCTACCTATGGATTGAGTAAGATCCTTCAAGTAAGTTGTCATCGGTGCAAGCAATAAAAATTGCTCTCTAAATATGCATGACTTATTAGTGCAGAGAAATAAGCTTTGTACGAACTTGTTGTGGACGCAATAAAAGCGACGGACTGCATAATAAAGGTCCACATACAAGGGGCAATATAAAGTGACGTTCTTTTGCATTAAGATTTTGTGCATCAACCCTAAACGCGCATGACAACCTCTGCTTCCCTCTGCGAAGGGCCTATCTTTTATTATTATCCTCTACCTTATGCAAGAGTCACGGTGATCTTCACCTTTCCTTTTTCATTTTATCCTTTGGCAAGCTCAGCATGTTGGAAAGTACATGATATATATATCTAATTGGATGTAGGGGAGCATGAATTATTATTGTTGACATTACCCTTGAGGTAAAAGGTTGTGGGGCAAAACTATAAGCCCCTATCTTTCTCTGTGTCCGATTAAAACTCCGTAACCACAAGTATTGCGTGAGTGTTAGCAATTATGAAGGACTAAGTGATAGTTGAGTATGTGGACTTGCTTTTAAGCTCTGACATAGACTCTTTCCGATGTTATGATAAATTGCAATTGCTTCAATGACTGAGGTTATAATTTGTTGGTGCTCAATAAGGTTTCTGATTCATACTTTGGCTTTGTGAAAAGATCATCACTTGAACATGAGTAATCATATGACAAAATCTATATATGTTGCTGTTTATGAAATAATCATGATGCCTTCATGTCCGTATTTTATTTTTATCGACGCCTCTACCTCTAAACATGAGGACATATTTATTGTTATCGGCTTTTCGCTTGAGGACAAGCGAGGTCTAAGCTTGGGGGAGTTGATACGTCCATTTTGCATCATGCTTTTATATCAATATTTATTGCATTATGGGCTGTTATTTCACGTTATGTCACAATACTTATGGCTATTCTCTCTTATTTTACAAGGTTTACATGAAGAGGGAGAATGCCGGCAGCTGGAATTCTGGGCTGGAAAAGGAGCAAATATTGGAGGCCTATTCTGCGCAACTCCAAAAGTCCTGAAACTCCACGGAATACCTTAAAATAAATAAAGAAAAATCATCGCCAAAGATGAAGGCCAGGGGCCCACACCCTGCTCACGAGGGTGGGGGCCGCCCCCCTAGGGCGCCCCCTACCTCGTGGGCCCCCTGGTGGCTCTCCGACGCCCATCTTCTCCTATATGAAGTCTTTCGATGAGAAAAAAATAGAAGGCAACCTTTCGGGACGAGACTCCGCCGCCACGAGGCGGAACCTTGGCGGAACCAATCTAGGGCTCCGGCAGAGCTGTTCTGCCGGGGACACTTCCCTCCGGGAGGGGGAAATCATCACCATCGTCATCACCAACGCTCCTCTCATCGGGAGAGGGCAATCTCCATCAACATCTTCACCAGCACCATCTCATCTCCAAACCCTAGTTCATCTCTTGTATCCAATTCTTGTCTCCAAGTCCGGGATTGGTGCTAGTAGGTTGCTAGTAGTGTTGATTACTCCTTGTAGTTGATGCTAGTTGGTTTATTTGGTGGAAGATCATATGTTCAGATCCTTTATGCACATTATTACCCCTCTGATTATGAACATGAATATGCTTTGTGAGTAGTTACGTTTGTTCCTGAGGACAAGGGAGAAGTCTTGCTATTAGTAGTCATGTGAATTTGGTATTCGTTCGATATTTTGATAAGATGTATGTTGTCTAACCTCTAGTGGTGTTATGTGAACGTCGACTACATAACACTTCACCATTATTTGGGCCTAGAGGAAGGCATTGGGAAGTAATAAGTAGATGATGGGTTGCTAGAGTGACAGAAGCTTAAACCCTAGTTTATGCGTTGCTTCGTAAGGGGCTGATTTGGATCCATATGTTTCATGCTATGGTTAGGTTTACCTTAATACTTTTTTTGTAGTTGCGGATGCTTGCAATAGAGGTTAATCATAAGTGGGATGCTTGTTCAAGTAAGAACAACACCCAAGCACCGGTCCACCCACATATCAAATTATCAAAGTACCGAACGTGAATCATATGAGTGTGATGAAAACTAGCTTGAGGATATTCCCATGTGTCCTCAGGAGCGCTTTTCCTATTATAAGAGTTTGTCCAGGCTTGTCCTTTGTTACAAAAAGGATTGGGCCACCTTGCTGCACTTTATTTACTTTTGTTACTTGTTGCTCGTTACAATTTATCTTATCACAAAACTATCTGTTACCACTTATTTCAGTACTTGCAGAGAATACCTTGCTGAAAACCGCTTATCATTTCCTTCTGCTCCTCGTTGGGTTCGACACTCTTACTTATCGAAAGGACTACGATAGATCCCCTATACTTGTGGGTCATCAGTAATCAGTAGGAGGACGTGTGAAATGAAGGTTCATTTCATCATGATTAGCCTGCGTCCTATCAGGCACTATTCAGGTCTCCAGCAAATTCTTCAGTCGTTTTGAGCACGACTGGAGACCTGACCCTGCATAAGAGATTAGTTCTTTTTCTTCACCACCCACATCTGGAGGGGTGGCAAAGAATTCATCACTCTGCGAGCACCAGATGAGAAAGGTGGCATGGACGCCAATCCACTTCGTTTCACATAAGATGGGTTAGGGTAAGCATATGAATAAGCAGAGAAATTCTTCGAGGACTTATGAACATAATGATTTGAAGAATAATGCACATATTCATAGTCCTTAGCTCTACCCTGTGAAACAGAAGGGTTAGCACGATGATGATCATATGAGGACTTTGATCCTTTTGAGGAATTTGATCCATGTGAGGATTTGGATCCATATGAAGAATTTGGTTCATATGAAGAATTTGATCTGGAGTTCCTTTTCATCATAGGTGGTGTCATGAGGACATTCACCTGAAGACTTTCAAGGCAACTTTTGGGAACCCAGATTTTCTTCATAGGGGAACCGTTCCTGTAGTTAGTCCTAACATATCTAGCAAATACTTCTCCATTCTGATTTTTGAATAGTTTATAGTTAGAGTCAAATGACTCATCAAAAGAATGAGGAGATTCACATGTAAAGCCAGATAAGTTGGATGGATCAACTGGAGGTCCCTTTGCAGCAACCCATGAGGTTTTGGGGTACTGCTCAAGCGTCCAATATGTTCCATCAGCATTGAGTTTCCTCTCAAAGGCAATACCCTCTTTCCTAGGGTTTCTGTTAAGGATCTGCTTTTTGAGCACATCACAAAGAGTCTGATGCCCTTTGAGGCTTTTGTACATGCCTGTCATGTACAATTCCTTCAGCCCTGCATCATCAGTGATACTTGCATTGTCCTCAGATGAGGAATTAGTGACAGCAGAGACATATGAAGAATTTGTAGCATTAGAAGCATTTGAACATTCAGGTGAAGAATTAGCAGTTTCTCGTTCAATGCACTTCAGACATGGAGGAACAAATTCTTCCTGGGTAGCGCTGATTTGTTGAGCAAGTAATGAATCGCACTCCTTCTGAAGATCTTCATAATCCACTCTTAGCTTTTCAAGATCTTGCTTTCTTTGAAGAGATTCAGAAGAAAGCTTCTCGTGATCAGACAAGAGAGTATTATGTTGATCTTGAAGGGCGTCAAACTTGGAATGAAGTCTCTAAAGACTCTCAGCCAATGCTTTTTACTGATCCATTTCTTCACCCAACATATCATCGCTCTTATTAAGCATGTATTGAACTTTTTCCAAAGCTCTTTGTTGTTTAGTGGCAAGGGAAGCAAGTTTGACATAGCTGGGGCCAAATTCATCACCTGATTCATCATCACTAGATTCAGAAAGGTAGGATTCAGTTACCTTGGCACATTCTGCCATGAGGCACGGTGAAGAGGATGACGATTCAGGTGCGAAAGTCATCTCTTTGAGAGAATCCTTGTAATCCTCAAACCAAGGATCATGACGAGTACGATGACCTTCATAGACCTCAGAAAGCCGGTCCCAAAGTAGCTTCGCGTGATTGAGGTGCATGACGTTCCTGAACTGATTTCGGGACAGACATGAGCAGATGACATCCTTTGCCGTGAGGTTCAGTAGAGTGTACTTGCGAATGTCATCAACCTCCGCCATCTTGCATAGATCGGTAAGACCAATCTCAGTGACGGTCCACAGTTCGCTGTCCATAGCCATGAGTCGCTTCTTCATCATGGCCTTCCAACGGGGATACTCATGACCGTCAAAGATGGGGCAGGATACGTTCTTCAATCCTGCAGTCGACATAACTAAAACTCCAGGCGGTTAAACCAAAATCACACAGAACAAGGGAGTACCTTGCTCTGATACCAATTGAAAGTGCGTTATATCGACTAGAGGGGGCGGTGAATAGGCGATTTTTATGAATTCTTCACTGAGGAATTTGCTGGTGAGGAAATTCCTAAATGAAGAACTACTAGCAGTGGAATAAGTACTCAGAAGTAAACATAGAAAAATACAAGCATAGTCATCATGGCGAGATGAAGACAAACACAAAGTACAGAAAGCGTAAACACAGGATAACACAAGAAAGAAGACGGACAGACAGAAGAAATTGAACTGAGGAAATTGAGAAAGTCTTCAGTCAAAGTCTTCAAACAAATATGAACATGCACGCAACAACAGACATGAGTAACTGAAAGAGTTGAGGAGATAGAACCAGTTAGCTCTGTGAAGACAATGATTTGGTAGACCAGTTTCAACTGCTGTCTCAGTTGTACATCTAGTTGGAGCGGCTAAGTATTTAAACTCGAGGACACCCAGTCCTGGACACACAGTCCTCATCGTATTCTCCTTGAGCTAAGGTCACACAGACCTCGCTCAATCACTCATGGTAAGTCTTCAGGTGACTTCCGAACCTTCACAAACTCGATCACTCGGTGATCCACAATTCCTCTTGGATGCTCTAGACCTTGATGCCTAACCGTCTGGAAGAAGCACAATCTTCAAAGGAAACAAGCGTCGGATCCACGCAGGATCAATCTCTTTAGTGATGCTGAATCACTTTGGGTGTGTAGGTGTTGGGTTTGGGTTCTCCTCACTTGATGATTTTCGCTCAAAGTCCTCGGAGGATGGGATGCTCTCAATTGACAAGTGTCAGTTTCTCTCGGAGCAGCCAACCAACTAGTGGTTATAGGAGGCGGCTACTTATAGCCTCGGGAGCAGCCCGACATGATAAGACATAAATGCCCTTGTCTGATATGACCGTTAGGTGGGTAGATATTTTGGAACCACTGGCGCATAGCACAGCAACGGTCGGAAATTTGACTATCAAAATCCTCAGGGCTATCATGTTCCTCACTATGTAGGCAATTCACACTGGTGAATTCCTAACTCCTCAGTCAGAACAAATTCCTCAGAGACCAGAAGAACTTCGTCTCTGTCATTGAAGAATATGACTGAACTGTATGAGATTTCCAATGGCTTCACTCCAAGGGATTGGTAGGTGTAGGATTTTGAGTTGAGCATCACATGGAAATTTTTCCTTAGTATTTCCTCGACCCCCTTTAATAGTACGGTGTTTCCTATGACTCAAGAAATAGAAAATGAAACTACAAAAACAAAAGTCTTCACGCTTCATATTCCTCGAATGAATACCAAGTCTTCAAGGTCACACCAATTTCTTCACTTTCAAAGTCTTCAGAAAGTCTTCAGATATCCAAAGCCTTCAGACAAAGAACTTCATTTTTAGGGGTCAACTTTCTCTGTAAATATCAAACTCCTCATAGACTTATAGACCTGTGTACACTCACAAACGCATCAGTACCTTAACCTATCAGTCTTCAATACACCAAAATCACTAAGGGGCACTAGATGCACTTACAGCGCCACCCCTCCTTGTCCTATTCGGACTAGAGGGGGAGGGGGCACACGGCCTGCTGCTACGTCTTGAGCTTGCGTTGGTTTTCCTCGAAGAGGAGAGGGTGATGCAACAAAGTGTAGCGTAAGTATTTCCCTCAGTTTTGGGAACCAAGGTATCAATCCAGTAGGAGGCTCCTCAAAAGTCCCACGCACCTACACAAACAAACTAAGAACTCGCAACCAACGCAATAAAGGGGTTGTCAATCCCTTCACGGCCACTTGCGAAAGTGAGATCTAATAAAGATAGTATGATAAGATAAATATATTTTTGGTATTTTTGTTATAGATGCAAAAAGTAAAGATGCAAATAAAGTAGATGGAAAGCAAATATGATAAGAGATAGACTCGGGGGCCATAGGTTTCACTAGAGGCTTCTCTCAAGATAGCATAAGTATTACGGTGGGTGAACAAATTACTGCCGAGCAATTGATAGAAAAGCGCATAGTTATGAGATTATCTAGGCATGATCATGTATATAGGCATCACATCCAAAACAAGTAGACTGACTCCTGCCTGCATCTACTACTATTACTCCACACATCGACCGCTATCCAGCATGCATCTAGTGTATTAAGTTCATAAGAACGGAGCAACACATTAAACAAGATGACATGATGTAGAGGGATAAACACATGCAATATGATATAAACCCCATCTTGTTATCCTCAATGGCAACAATACAATACGTGTCTTGCAACCCTTTCTGTCACTGGGTAAGAACAACGCAAGATTGAACCCAAAGCTAAGCACTTCTCCCATGGCAAGAAAGATCAATCTAGTAGGCCAAACCAAACTGATAATTCAAAGAGACTTGCAAAGATAACTCAATCATACATAAAAGAATTCAGAGAAGATTCAAATATTATTCATAGATAAACTTGATCATAAACCCACAAGTCATCGGATCTTGACAAACACACCGTAAAAAGAGTTTACATCAAATAGATCTCCACAAGAGAGGGGGAGAACATTGTTTTGAGATCCAAAACGAGAGAAGAAGCCATCTAGCTAATAAGTATGGACCCGTAGGTCTGTGGTAAACTACTCACAACTCATCAAAGGGGCAAGGATGTTGATGTAGAGGCCCTCCGTGGTTGCTTCCCCCTCCGGCAGAGTGCCGACAAGGGCTCCAAGATGGGATCTCGCGGATACAGAAGGTTACGGCGGTGGAAATTGTGTTTCATGGTGCTCCTGGATGTTTTCGGGGTACGTAGGTATATATAGGAGGAAGAAGTACGTCGGTGGACGCCCGAGGGGCCCATGAGACAGGGGGGCGTGCCCCGGGGGGGGGGGGCGCCCTCCTATCTCGTGGGGCCCTCGGAGCTTTCTTGACTTGCACTCTAAGCTCTCCCAATCAGATTTGTTCCAAAAATAATGCTCCCGAAGGTTTCATTCCGTTTGGACTCCGTTTGATATTCCTTTTCTTCGAAATACTGAAATAGGCAAAAAAACATCAATATGGGCTGGGCCTCCGGTTAGTAGGTTAGTCCCAAAAATGATATAAATGTGTAAAATAAAGCCCATAAACATCCAAAAGGGGTAATATAATAGCATGGAACAATCAAAAATTATAGATACGTTGGAGACGTATCAAGCATCCCCAAGCTTAATTTCTGCTCGTCCTCGAGTAGGTAAATGATAAAAAAGAAATTTTTGATGTGGAATGCTACCTAGCATAATTCATAATGTAATTTTCTTTATTGTGGCATGAATTCAGATCCAAATGAATACAAAATAAAAGTTCATATTGACATAACAAATAGTAATACTTCAAGCATACTAATCAAAGTAATCATGTCTTCTCAAAATAGCATGGCTAAAAAAAGTTATCCCTACAAAATCATATAGTCTGGCTATGCTCTATCTTCATCACACAAAGTATTTAATCATGCACAACCCCGATGACAAGCCAAGCAATTGTTTCATACTTTAATAATCTCAAACTTTTTCAACTTTCACGCAATACATGAGCGTGAGCCATGGACATAGCACTATATGTGGAATAGAATGGTGGTTGTGGAGAAGGCAAAAAAGGAGAAGATAGTCTCACATCAACTAGGCGTATCAACGGGCTATGGAGATGCCCATTAATAGATATCAATGTGAGTGAGTAGGGATTGCCATGCAACGGATGCACTAGAGCTATAAATATATGAAAGCTCAATAAAAGAAACTAAGTGGGGTGCATCCAACTTGCTTGCTCACGAAGACTTAGGGCACTTTTGAGGAAGCCCATCATTGGAATATACAAGACAAGTTCTATAATGAAAAATTCCCACTAGTATATGGAAGTGACAACATATGAGACTCTCTATCATGAGGATCATGGTGCTATTTTGAAGCACAAGTGTGGAAAAAGAGATAGTAGCATTGTCCCTTCTCTCTTTTTCTCTCATTTTATTTTCTTCTTCTTCTTTTTTCTTTTTTTTCTTTGGCCTTCTTTTTTTCTTTTTGGCCTTTCTCTTTTTTTTTCTTTTTCTTTTTGTAAAGTCCGAAGTCTCATCCCGACTTGTGGGGGAATCATAGTCTTCATCATCCTTTCCTCACTAGGACAATGCTCTAATAATGAAGATCATCACACTTTTATGGATTTACAACTCAAAGCTAGAACAAGATATGACTCTATATGAATGCCTCCGGCGGGGTACCGGGATATGCAATGAATCAAGAGCAACATGTATGAAAATTATGAAGGTGGCCTTGCCACAAATACAATGTCAACTACAAGATCATGCAAAAAGCAATATGGCAAAAGTGATGCGTGTCAAATGAACGGAACGGTGGAAAGTTGCATGGCAATATATCTCGGAATGGCTATGGAAATGCCATAATAGGTAGGTACGGTGGCTGTTTTGAGGAAGGTAAATGGTGGGTGTATGGTACCGGCGAAAGTTGCACGTTACAAGAGAGGCTAGCAATGGTGGAAGGGTGAAAGAGTGCGTATAATCCATGGACTCAACATTAATCAAAAGAACTCATATACTTGTTGCAAAAATTTAGAAGTCATCAAAAACCAAAGTACTACGCGCATGCTCCTAGGGGGATAGATTGGTAGGAAAATAACATCGCTCGTCCCCGACCGCCACTCATAAGGAAGACAATCAATAAATAAATTTGTGCTCCAACTTCATCACAAAGCGGTTCACCATACGTGCATGCTACGGGAATCACAACTTCAACACAAGCATTCTTTAAATTCATAATCACCCAACTAGCATGACTTTAATATCACTACCTCCATATCTCAAAAAAATTATCAAGCATCAAATTGATAATAGCATCCAATTCACTTTCCATGATAGTTTTTATTATACCCAACTTGGATGCTCATCATTCTAGGACCAACTTTATGATCATAGCAAATACCATGCTGTTCTAAAAGACTCTCAAAGTAATATAAGTGAAGCCTGAGAGACTAGCAATTTCTTCAAAATTAAGACACCACAGTGCTCTAAAAGATATTAGTGAAGCACTAGAGCAAAAACTATCAAGCTCAAAAGATATAAGTGAAGCACATAGAGTATTCTAGCAAATTCTAATCAAGTAGGCTTCTCCCAAAAGGTGTGTACAGCAAGGATGATTGTGGTAAACTAAAAAGCAAAGACTAATATAATACACGACGCTCCAAGCAAAACACACATCATGTAGCGAATAAAAATATAGCTCCAAGTAAAGTTACCAATGAACGAAGACGAAAGAGGGGATGCCTTCCCGGGGCATCCCCAAGCTTAGGCTTTTGGCTATCCTTGAATATCTTGGGGTGCCATGGGCATTCCCAAGCTTAGGATCTTGCCACCCTTTATTCCATAGTCCATAAAAGCTTTACCCAAAACTTGAAAACTTCACAACACAAAACTCAACAGGAAATCTTATAAGCTCCGTTAGTGAAAGAAAACAAAACCACCACATAAGGTACTGCAATGAACTCATTCGTTATTTATATTTGTGTTAAACCTACTGTATTCCAACTTCTTTATGGTTTATAAACTAATATACTAGCCATAGATGCATTGAAATAAGCAAACAACACACGAAAAACAGAATCTGTCAAAAACAGAACAGTCTGTAGCAATCTGTAACTAACGCAAACTTCTGGAACTCTAAAAATCCTACCAAAATAGGAAGTCCTGGACAATTTGTCTATTGAACAGCATAAAAAAGAATGAACGCAAAATCATGTTCCTGTGATTTAAAAAAATTATATTCGTGCGCGCAAAGTTTCTGTTTTTTCAGCAGAATCAAATCGACTATCATCGTAGGTTATCCTATAGGTTCTACTTGGCACAAACACTAATTAAAAGATAACAACACATCTATCCAGAAGGTATATGCAAGATTTATTAGTAAACAGGAGCAAAAACAAAAAACATAAAGAAAAATTGGGTTGCCTCCCAACTCGCGCTATCATTTAACGCCCCTAGCTAGGCATAAAAACAAAGTTAGATCTAACGAGTGCCATCTTTGGCACTAGGTTCATAAGTAGCACGCATGATAGATTCATAAGGTAATTTGACTTTCTTTCTTGGAAAGTGCTCCATGCCTTTCTTTAATGGAAATGGGAATCTAATGTTCCCTTCCTTCATATCAATAATCGCACCAATCGTTCTAAGGAAAGGTCTACCAAGAATAATAGGGCAAGAAAGATTGCAATCTATATCAAGAACGATAAAATATACGGGCACCAAATTTCTATTTGCAACAATAAGAACATCATTGATCCTTCCCATAGGCTTTTTAATTGTGGAATCTGCAAGGTGCAAATTTAAAGAGCAATCATCAAGATCATGGAAACCTAGTATCACATAAAGTTTTCGGAATCGTGGAAACACTAGCACCCAAATCACACAAAGCAAAACACTCAAAATCTTTAATTCTAATCTTTATAGTAGGTTCCCACTCATCATTAAGTTTTCTAGGTATAGAAACTTCCAAATTAAGTTTTTCATCATAAGATTGCATCGAGGCATCAACAATATGTTTGGTAAAAGCTTTATTTTGACTATAAGCATCAGGAGAATTAACTACGGATTGCAACAAGGAAATACAACCTTTTAAAGAGCAATTATCATAATCAAATTCCTTGAAATCCGAGATAGTAAGTTCAATATTATTAGGAGTAGAGGATTCTCCAATCTCACTTTTACCAATTTTAACATAAAGATCTAAAGACTCCGAATTTTTGGGATGCCTTCTAGGCAAAGTTGATTCATCATCACTCCCATAATCATCAAAATTCATATTGCAAAACATAGATCTAATCGAAGACGCATCAATAACTTTCAGATCCTCATCATTATTTTCACGTAATTTTTCTGGTTTAGCGGCCATCTTATTGACTAAGGTGGCTTGCTTGTCAGAAATTTTGGCTATAGCATTTTCAAGCCGGGTAATTTGAGCGTTAACTCCATAGAATTCTTTGTTCATATCATCAAGCTCTTTATTCATAAAACCCAAAAAACTCTTTTGTTCCTTAAGCTCATTTCTAAAGAAATTATTATGCTCAAATTGCAAATTCATAAAGCTTCTAATATTCAATCTCATCCATCCTTCTGAGAAGGTGGTCAGGACCCTTGGACGCAGCCATGAGGTCAAACAAGCAAACAAGCACACAAAACAAGGCAAGCGAAAAAGAGAGGAGGAGATTAGGAAAGAGAGGGTGAATAAAATGGCAAGGGTGAAGTGGGGGAGAGGAAAACGAGAGGCAAATGGCAAATAAAGTAAATGCAAGGGAGATGGGTTTATGATGGGTACTTGGTATGTCTTGACTTGAGCGAAGACCTCCCCGGCAACGGCGCCAGAAAGCCTTCTTGCTACTTCTTGAGCTTGCGTTGGTTTTCCTCGAAGAGGAGAGGGTGATGCAGCAAAGTGTAGCGTAAGTATTTCCCTCAGTTTTGAGAACCAAGGTATCAATCCAGTAGGAGGCTCCTCAAAAGTCCCACACACCTACACAAACAAACTAAGAACTCGCAACCAACGCAATATAAGGGTTGTCAATCCCTTCATGGCCACTTGCGAAAGTGAGATCTAATAAAGATAGTATGATAACATAAATATATTTTTGGTATTTTTGATATAGATGCAAAAAGTAAAGATGCAAATAAAGTAGATGGAAAGAAAATATGATAAGAGATAGACCCGGGGGCCATAGGTTTCACTAGAGGCTTCTCTCAAGATAGCATAAGTATTATGGTGGGTGAACAAATTACTGCCAAGCAATTGATAGAAAAGCACATAGTTATGAGATTATCTAGGCATGATCATGTATATAGGCATCACATCCAAAACAAGTAGACCAACTCCTGCCTGCATCTACTACTATTACTCCACACATCGACCGCTATCTAGCATGCATCTAGTGTATTAAGTTCATAAGAACAGAGCAACGCATTAAGCAAGATGACATGATGTAGAGGGATAAACACATGCAATATGATATAAACCCCATCTTGTTATCCTCGATGGCAACAATACAATACATGTCTTGCAAACCTTTCTGTCAGTGGGTAAGAACAACACAAGATTGAACCCAAAGCGAAGCACTTCTCCCATGGCAAGAAAGATCAATCTAGTAGGCCAAACCAAATTGATAATTCAAATAGACTTGCAAAGATAACTCAATCATACATAAAAGAATTCAGAGAAGTTTCAAATATTATTCATAGATAAACTTGAGCATAAACCCACAATTCATCGGATCTTGACAAACACACCGCAAAAAGAGTTCACATCGAATAGATCTCCACAAGAGAGGGGGAGAACATTGTATTGAGATCCAAAAAGAGAGAAGAAGCCATCTAGCTAATAACTATGGACCCGTAGGTCTATGGTAAACTACTCACAACTCATCGGAGGGGCAAGGATGTTGATGTAGAGGTCCTCCGTGGTTGCTTCCCCCTCCGGCAAAGTGCCGACAAGGGATCCAAGATGGGATCTCGCGGATACAGAAGGTTACGGCAGTGGAAATTGTGTTTCGTGGTGCTCCTGGATGTTTTCGGGCTACGCAGGTATATATAGGAGGAAGAAGTACGTCGGTGGATGCCCGAGGGGCCCACAAGACAGGGGGTCGCGCCCTGGGGGGGGGGGGGCGCCCTCCTATCTCGTGGGGCCCTCGGAGCTTTCTTGACTTGCACTCCAGGCTCTCCGGATTAGATTTGTTCCAAAAATAACGCTCCCGAAGGTTTCATTCCGTTTGGACTCCGTTTGATATTCCTTTTTCTTTGAAATACTGAAATAGGCAAAAAACAGCAATATGGGCTGGGCCTCAGGTTAGTAGGTTAGTCCCAAAAATGATATAAATGTGTAAAATAAAGCCCATAAACATCCAAAAGGGGTAATATAATAGCATGGAACAATAAAAAGTTATAGATACGTTGGAGACGTATCACCTGCCCTCCGCCCCTCCTCTTCTCCACTTAGGGCCCATGAGGCCCATTAACCCCCCGGGGGGTTCCGGTAACCCCCCGGTACTCCGGTGTATGCCCGAAACCACCCAAAACTATTCCGGTGTCCGAACATAGCCATCCAATATATCGATCTTTATGTCTTGACCATTTCGAGACTCCTCGTCATGTCCGTGATCATATCTGGGACTTCGAACTACCTTCGATATATCAAAACATATAAACTCATAATATAACCGTCATCTAACTTTAAGCGTGCGAACCCTACGAGTTCGAGAACTATGTAGATATGATCGAGACATGTCTCTGGTCAATAACCAATAGCGGAACCTGGATGCTCATATTGGCTCCTACATATTCTACAAAGATCTTTATCAGTCAAACCGCATAACAACATACGTTGTTCCCTTTGTCATCGATATGTTACTTGCCCGAGATTCGATCGTCGCTATCTCAATACCTAGTTCAATCTCGTTACCGGCAAGTCTCCTTACTCGTTATGTAATGCATCATCCCGCAACTAACTCATTAGCTACATTGCTTGCAAGGCTTATAGTGATGTACATTACCGAGAGGGCCCAGAGATACCTCTCCGGCAATCGGAGTGACAAATCCTAATATCGAAATACGCCAACTCAACATGTACCTTCGGAGACACCTATAGAGCTCCTTTATAATCACCCAGTTACGTTGTGACGTTTGGTAGCACACAAAGTGTTCCTCCGGTAAATGGGAGTTGCATAATCTCATAGTTGTAGGAACATGTATAAGTCATGAAGAAAGCAATAGCAACATACTAAACGATCAAGTGCTAAGCTAACAAAATGGGTCAAGTCAATCACATCATTCTCCTAATGATGTGATCCCGTTAATCAAATGAAAACTCATGTCTATGGTTAGGAAACACAACCATCTTTGATCAACGAGCTAGTCAAGTAGAGGCATATTAGTGACCCTATGTTTGTCTATGTATTCACACATGTATTATGTTTCCGGTTAATACAATTCTAGCATGAATAATAAACATTTATCATGATATAAGGAAATAAATAATAACTTTATTATTGCCTCTAGGGCATATTTCCTTCAGTCTCCCACTTGCAATAGAGTCAATAATCTAGATTACACAGTAATGATTCTAACACCCATGGAGCCTTGGTGCTGATCATGTTTTGCTCGTGGAAGAGGCTTAGTCAACAGGTCTGCAACATTCAGATCCGCATGTATCTTGCAAATCTCTATGTCTCCCACCTGGACTTGGTCCCGGATGGAATTGAAGCGTCTCTTGATGTGCTTGGTTCTCTTGTGAAATCTGGATTCCTTTGCCAAGGCAATTGCACCAGTATTGTCACAAAAGATTTTCATTGGACCCTATGCACTAGGTATGACACCTAGATCGGATATGAACTCCTTCATCCAGACTCCTTCATTTGCTGCTTCCGAAGCAGCTATGTACTCCGCTTCACATGTAGATCCCGCCACGACGCTTTGTTTAGAACTGCACCAACTGACAGCTCCACCGTTCAATATAAACACATATCCGGTTTGTGATTTAGAATCGTCCGGATCAGTGTCAAAGCTTGCATCGACGTAACCATTTACAACTAGCTCTTTGTCACCTCCATAAACGAGAAACATACCCTTAGTCCTTTTCAGGTATTTCAGGATATTCTTGACCGCTGTCCAGTGATCCACTCTAGGATTACTTTGGTACCACCCTGCTAAACTTATTGCTAAGCATACATCAGGTCTGGTACACAGCATTGCATACATGATAGAGCCTATGGCTGAAGCATAGGGAACATCTTTCATTTTCTCTCTATCTTCTGCTGTGGTCGAGCATTGAGTCTGACTCAACTTCACACCTTGTAATACAGGAAAGAACCCTTTCTTTGCTTGATCCATTTTGAACTTTTTCAAAACTTTATCAAGGTATGTGCTTTGTGAAAGTCCAATTAAGCGTCTTGATCTATCTCTATAGATCTTGATGCCTAATATATAAGCAGCTTCACTGAGGTCTTTCATTGAAAAACTTTTAATCAAGTATCCTTTTATGCTATCTTGTTCGGAGGTGATACTTCTGTAATGGCGAGAGATCGCATTAAGCCCAGGGCCTCGTTTAGGAGCGAAGGCTGGACGGGGAACTGAGGACCTGCGGAGCTGGGCATGGTAGACTCTACCTGGCCGTGCTCACTTGATGCAGACCTTGATAGTTCGGAGTTGGCGTCCAGAGGTGAGTTCGGCTCCCCGATGATAGGGAGAGTCCTGTTTGATTCCAGGCTTGCCAAAAATATAGTCACCTCTGGGTCTTCACCAGAGAGCCTGAAAAAGAAACATCAACAGCTTCAAGCCGAACAAGATACACTCAATGACAGATGGACCCAGGTCCTAGCTGCCGAGGAATACGGCCTCGAGTGCCCAACAAAGAGTTATCTGAAGCGTCGGCTACTGCCACAATTCGATGACGAGGCCCTTGAGCCAATACCGTCAAGATATAATCACGCTGATGAACTAGACCGACCACCACGTGGGCGAGACAAAGGGGCTGCTTATGCCGAACACCAGCCCGCACCACCTCGCTATCGCGGCAAAGAGGTAGCGGCTCTGGGCTACACAACGACTTACGCCAGGACCTAGACAATAGAGTCGGTCAGGCTAGATCAATCTATGGATCAAGGGGGCGTGCTCCAATGCGAGATGACGCCATCAAGCTTGGTGCGATAAGCATAACCTCACCCGGGCTAAAAACCAAACACGGATGTCATCCGAACTCTGTCGTGACGTTTCTCGATACAGAGGCGCCGCACACCCCTTATGCTTTACCGATGAGGTAATGTAGCACCAGTTTCCAGAAGGGTTTAAACCCGTAAACATTGAAGCATACGATGGAACGACAGATCCCGCGGTATGGATTGAAGATTTTCTTCCCCATATTCACATGGCTCACGGCGATGATCTCCACGCCATTAAATATCTCCCCCTAAAGCTAAAGGGACCAGCACGACACTGGCTAAACAGCCTCCTAGAGAACTCTATTGGCAGCTGGGAAGATTTGAAGGATGCATTTCGAGACTACTTCCAAGGTACTTATGTCCGGCCACCGGAAGCCGATGACCTTAGTCACATAGTCCAGCGACCCGGGGAGTCAGCCCACAAACTCTGGACTTGGTTATTAATTAAAAAGAACCAAATCGTCGACTGTTCGGACGCTGAAGACCTAGCGGCCTTTAAACATATATAGCGTCCGCGACGAATGGCTTACCCGACACCTCGGCCAAGAAAAGCCGAAGTCTATGGCAGCCCTTACCGCACTCATGACCCGCTTCAACACGGGAGAAGAGAGCTGGTTCGCTCGTAGTAGCAACAGTACCAGCGACCCCGGCAATTCCGAAGCCAGGGATGGCAACGGATGGCCGCGACGTAATAAGCACAAGCGTTGCAACAATAATGAAGAAACCGAAGATGCAACGGTCAATGCCGGATTCAGCGGCTCTAAACCCGGTCAGCGGAAGAAGCTATTCAAAGGAAACAGGGACTGCCCATCCAATTTGGACAAAATACTCGACCAGCCTTGCCAGATTCATGGTACCCCCGACAAGCCCGCAAATCATTCCAACAGAAATTGTTGGGTCTTCAAACAGGCCGGTAAGCTAAATACCGAACATAAGGGGAAAGGGCCGCCAATCAAGGACGATGATGGGCCCCGCCCACTGAACACAGGGAGACAGAAGAAATTTCCCCCTGAGGTAAAAACAGTGAATATGATATACTTCACTCATATCCCCAAGAGGAAGCACAAACGCGCATTAAGGCACGTCTACGCCGTAGAGCCGGCCGCCCCAAAATTCAACCCATGGTCGGCTTGTTCGATCACCTTCGATCGCAAGGACCACTCAACCAGTATCCGTCACGAAGGTTCGGCAGCCCTGGTCCTCGATCCAATCATTGATGGATTCCATCTCACTCGAGTCCTTATGGACGGCGACATCAGTCTTAACCTAATCTATCAAGACACTATCTGTAAAATGGGTATTTACCCGTCAAGAATCAAGCCTAGTAACACCACCTTTAAAGGAGTGATACCCTGAGTAGAGGCCTATTGCACGGGCTCATTAACATTGGAAGTAGTCTTCGGTTCACCAGATAACTTTTGAAGCGAAGACTTGATCTTCGATATTGTTCCCTTCCGCAGTGGTTATCACACAATGCTCGTGCGCACTGCCTTCGCCCGCTTCAATGCAGTCCTGCACTATGCTTACTTAAAGCCCAAGATGCCCGGACCGTGCGGCGTTATCACAGTGAATGGAAATATGGAGTGCTCCCTCCGTACTGAGTAGCATACCGCGGCCTTCGTAGCCGAGGTACAGAACGGCCTCATCAAGCCAAACACTTCATCGACCATCAAGCCCCCAGACACTGTTAAACGAGTCCGACCTACCTTGTAGAACGACAGCTCGGTGAATCCAGAGCTAGACTAGCAGTTCTGCCTCCATCAATCGCCCCATCTAACCGCGACATATGTACTGCGTGTGCATAACTACACACTTAAAATACCTTGGGCAATTACGGAGGCATAATGCGGACAGGGTCTATAGTGTGGTTCAGCCCTATTTTGACCTCAACCCCTTCCTTTTTATTTTTCCCCGTATTACAGGTTCGTTAAAAACCTAATCACCTTACGGTCGTACAAGGGCCCTTTCCCAGGCCCCTTTTATATAAACCATCATTGATCTCTCCTCTCAAAGGATCTTGCACCAAGGCGACAGCGGCGCAGATGTGCAGCAGGGTGTCAATGGGATCTTCAAGAATACCTTTTCTTTTTAAGCCCTGTATACAGCTTCCCCTTGTGTACAAATTCTTGACATGTAAAATAGCCTTGATGTTTATGGCATTATCTGGAATAGCACGTTTTGACGTCTTAATTAGATTATAATGAAAACAGTTTTTCGCCAACCCCCATTCGGTATTGGTTTATTTCATAATCTGTATTCCCTCTTTGCTTCAGATTGCCATATATACTTTGGTACGGCTTAAATGCCAGGGGCTCTATTCGGCCACATACATTTCCAAAAAAGTTCGAACATTTTTAGAGTATACTTCGGCATCCCGAATATTGCATTATATGCATCAGCTCCGAATCATGTCTTTGGTCAATAGTTGGGTTGCCCGGCTCCTGTGATTACCACCTTACGTTCCGCTCGTTCGGCTAAGGTAGTGAAGGGATAACTATTGCGATTGTGTTTGTGGTTCATCCGTTCAAACACCTCAGTAGAGAAAGCCGAAAACTAACTGTCATGATACGGCGAGAGCTGGTCGGCGATTCAGTGACTTGCTACAAATCTTTTGCGATTTACTCCGTATTATATGAAGGATTGGCCTTCGCCCAGTCATGCGCCTAAGGCATCCTAGTTCGGATGGCCGCATACACACTAGGGGCTAGTACTTATGTAACGCCCCGGATCCGATATGCCAGGTGTATGTCAGTTATTCGTCGTCGTTGCCATGTCATTTTGCTTGCGTGTTGCATTTTGTCATGTCATCATGTGCATTGCATTGCATATGTGTTCGTCTCATGCATCCGAGCATTTTCCCCGTTGTCCGTTTTGCAATCCGGCACTCCTATGCCCTCCGGCGTTCCCCTTTTGTCTCTTATTGTGAGCGGGTGTTAAACATTCTTGGAATGGACCATGATTTGCCAAGCGGCCTTGGTACACCACCGGTAGACCGCCTGTCAAGTTTCGTGCCATCTGGAGTCCGTTTGATACTCCAACGGTTAACCGAGGTACCGTAAGAGCCTCTTTTGTGTGCAGCCCAACACCCCTCCAAAGTGGCCAAATAACCCATCCAAACCCCCTCCATGCTCTCGATCATTCGATCACGATCGTGTGGGCGAAAACTGCTCCTCATTTAGACTCTCCTAGCCCCCTCTAGCTATAAAAACGTCCTCCCCATCTAAATCTTGCAAACCTAGCTCTTTCTTCCACCTCTCGCCTCGAATTCGCGCCCAGTCGCCCTCGCGCTGCCACTTGTCGCCGCCAAACAGGCTCCGCTGCCGCAGCCCCCGCCCCGGGCCAATGGGACAGTGCCACGCGTCCCCGCGCCCCGCTTCCACCGCCGCGGCCCGCTCGGTCCTGATCGGGCCCGCACCGGGCCGATCCGGGCCCGCCGCGCCCGCGCTCGGCCTCCTGCGCACCCGCGCGTCCTTCGCCCCCGGTGCCTCCCCGCCGCCCGCCAGCGCCTCTGCGCCGCCGTCCGAGCTCGGCCCCGGCGCCGCCTCCTCCCATCGCCGGCGACCGCCACGCGCCCCCGCGCCGCCCGGCTCCCCGAGCCGCTGCCGGTCACTGTCGGCCTCCGCCTCCACATGCCCTCCGCCGCCGTCGCGCCGGATCCGGCCGGGCCAACCCGTCCCCGACCCTCTCCGGCCGCCTCCCTCCTCTCCGCCGAGTACTCCGGCGAGCTCGCGCCGCGCCTCGGGAACCGTGCCAAGGACCCTAAGGTTGACCCTGAAAATATCCCGTCCCTGTTTATTTGCATTCTGGTCCCCTATTCATCACATCATATCTCCTAGCATATTGCTCCTAGCATATTGCTCCGTTTTCTGCGTGTAATATATCAAAATGTTCATTGTGAGATGCTCTTCATTTTGCTCCATTGTGCCATGTTCATTTGAGTTCATATTGATGCCCAAATCATCATTGCAAGAGTGCTATATGATGTTAACCTGCTGAATCTGTTATATCATGATGCTTTGTAAACCTGCTGCTACAAGTCTATCTATGCATAATCTGGAGATGTTCACTAAGTATGTTTTGTTATACATGTCATGCTCTATCCATCCATTCCCCTGGATGCATTTATGGCCTGCTGTAGCTTGTTGTAATCTTGCTCCAAACTTGCTAAATAATGTTGCTCTTAGCCTATTAACATTAAGTTCAGTTTTGCCATGTGTTTTGCTAGTGATCCGTGCATACTATGAACTTGCAATTGCCATGCTTAGCTTCACAAACATGTCTTCCTACTGTTGGTTACCTTGCCATTCCATTTGTTGCTCTGTGGTGAGTTGTACAGGCTTACCAACATGCCTACTTATTGTTGTTCCTGTCATGTTTGAATCTGTCATATCATTTGCCATGTTTGCATGGATCCTACCATATTTTATATTGATCTTTGGAATTAGTTAAGTAAGGGAGTTTTGTTCTTTTTCTTTACTAATAGCATGCCATGCTTTGTTTTCCATGATAGCTTCCTATAACATGTTGTTTGATAGCCCTAAACATTGCAGCCTGATGTTATTACTACTAAGTCTGAAACTGTTATAATTTGCAATCTTGCCATGTCCTTTTGAGCATGTTCTAGTTGTTTCTGGAGATAGCTCAGTGTTCATGTTTTGTCATGCTTTACCTGTACTTCATTCCCATGCCTTTTGTTTTCACGTTGAGATGCTATAGCATATTGTTTTGATGCTTGCTAGATGCCTAGTTGCTGTTTTGGACAGCTTGTCCTTTAAACTTGTATAGAGTGTATGTGTTGAACCGTTGCTCCGTTTTGAGTGTGCTCTATATGAAACGTGCTTAGAATTGCATGTAGTTTCACATTATCATGTTGCATCCATGTTTTGAGAGTGTTTGCTTGATGTTTGTATGCATTTTGCATCAATGCCATGTTTAACTTGTTTTGCTCATATCTTCTAGGCCGTAGCTCCGAATTAAATGAACTTTATATGTAACTTGACTAGAATCTCGTGTAGATCATCTTGGTGCTCTTTAACTTTCTATTTAACAACTTCAACTTAATGTTTATTCAGTTCTGGACCAATTTCTAAATTTGCATATGAGGACTTACCGGAATTGTTTTATGTTGTTTCCGGCCTCATTTAACCTTGCTTTGATGTGTTGCTCCTGGATGCATCATCTCTTGCCATGAGTAGCCTCATCTAGCTTTGTCATGCATCATACTTGGTTGAGCATCATGCCATGTCTATGTGTTGTGTGTTTACCTTGTTATTTGCTTCTTTCCGGTTGTGCTCCTTCTCGTTAGTTCCTGTTTCGTTGCGATCGTGAGGATTCGTTCGTCTATGATTGGTTCGTCTTCGTGGCTTCATCTTCTTCATGGACTCGTTCTTCTTCCTAGCGGGATTTCAGGCAATATGACTGTCACCTTGGATCTCACTACTATCATTGCTATGCTAGTTGCTTCGTTCTATCGCTATGCTGCACTACCTATCTTTTGCTCTTCAAGCCTCCCAAATTGCCATGTCAGCCTCTAACCTTTTCACCCTTCCTAGCAAACCGTTGCTTGGCTATGTTACCGCTTTGCTCAGCCCCTCTTATAGCGTTGTTAGTTGCAGGTGAAGTTGAAGATTGCTCCATGATGGACAGGATTATGTTGGGATATCACAATATCTCTTATTTAATTAATGCATCTATATACTTGGTAAAGGGTGGAAGGCTCGGCCTTATGCCTGGTATTTTGTTCCACTCTTGCCGCCCTAGTTTCCGTCATATCGGTATTATGTTCCCTGATTTTGCGTCCCTAATGCGGTTGGGTGATTTATGGGACCCCCTTGACAGTTCACCTTGAATAAAACTCCTCCAGCAAGGCCCAACCTTGGTTTTACCATTTGCCTCACCTAGCCCTTTTTCCCTTGGGTTTCCGGAGCCCAAGGGTCATCTTTATTTACCCCCCCCCCCCGGGCCAGTGCTCGTCGTGAGTGTTGGTCCAACCTGTCAGCTGCCGGTGTCCACCAGGGGCAACTCTGGGCTGGCCTATCGGAAGTTTGGACGATCCGGTGTGCCCCGAGAACGAGATATGTGCAGCTCCTATCGGGATTTGTCGGCACATTCGGGCAGCTTTGCTGGTCTTGTTTTACCATTGTCGAAATGTCTTGTAAACCGGGATTCCGAGACTGATCGGGTCTTCCTGGGAGAAGGAATATCCTTCATTGACCATGAGAGCTTGTGATGGGCTAAGTTGGGACACCCCTGCAGGGTTTGAACTTTCGGAAGCCGTGCCCGCGGTTATGTGGCAGATGGGAATTTGTTAATGTCCGGTTGTAGATAACTTGAGACCAGATTCGAATTAAAATGCATCAACCACGTGTGTAGCCATGATGGTCTCTTCTCGGCGGAGTCCGGGAAGTGAACACAGTTTTGGGTTATGATTAACGTAAGTAGAAGTTCAGGATCACCTGTTGATCATCGTTAGCTTCACGACCGTTCCACTTGTTCTCCTCTCGCTATTATTTGCGTATGTTAGCCACCATATCATGCTTAGTCGCTGCTGCAACCTCACCACGTTACCCCTTCTTTTCCCATTAAGCTTTGCTAGTCTTGCTACCTATGGTAATGGGATTGCTGAGTCCTCGTGGCTCACAGATTACTACTACAACAGTTGCAGGTATAGGTTATGCGATGATCATGACTCGAGAGCGATGTTTGCTTGTTTTGGAGTTCTTCTTCTGCTTCTTCTTCGATCAGGGTTAGGTTCCAGGTCGGCAGCCTGGGCTAGCAGGGTGGATGTTGTTTGAGTTTCTGTTTGTGTTTCATCCGTAGTCGGATGGTGCTCTTTTGTATGATGATGTTGTATTCGTGTGGCATTGTATGCCTCCTGTATGTATCCCCATCTATTATGTAATGTTGATGTAATGATATCCACCTTGCAAAAGCGTATCAATATGCGATTCTATCCTTGGTGGGACCTTCGAGTCTCTTTAGGATAGTATCGCATATTGGGCGTGACAAGTTGGTATCAGAGCCTCGACCGACCATAGGAGCCCCCTTGATTGATCGTGTAGTTTGGCCGTTGTCGAGTCTGGAAGAAAAATGTTTGTGGAAGTCTAGTTATATCGGAGAGTAGGATTTCTTTTTACTCCTCTACCCCTTCATCGCTCTGTTGAGAAATCTTGACGTAGGTGTTTTGAACTACTCCTCTTCCCCTTCAAATTTTTCTTTAGGATCACATGGTTAGTTTTCATTCGTTGCCCATCCTCTTTTATCCGGTGCATCTCTCGTCAAGTTGACTCAAACCTCTTTGTCTTTGGGAGATCAATCCTCAGCTCTTTTGAATCGATGTTGTTTCCCTGTCCGAAGTTGTCCTTGTTTTTCCCACCCACTCACCCTTTTTTCTTCTCGGAACTGGAGTCCGTAATCGAGTATCCATCCTACTCGTGCGAAGCCTTTGTTTTTTTTCAATCGGTGTTTCCTCTTGAAGTTATTCGTCGGTCCCCCTTCCAAGTTGCCTTTGTTTTCCCGCCCTCCCACCCTCTTCTTCCCGGAGCCTGAGTCTCTTTCAAGCATTAATTTCATTCGTACGGAGTCGTTTTAGTCTTCCCTCAATTATTCCAACCGGTGAATTCTCTTTTGTTTGACATTCTTCATCTCTTTTCCGGTGGACTCAATTCAGGTTTTTTCGGGTTGATCATATTCTTTTCCTTGGATCAAGTGTTTTCCCTGCTCGTTCACCTCTCGCCAGTTTATCGTTCCGGAGTGCTCAAGAGATATCAAGAGATTCGTCTGTGTTCGAATTAATTCGAGGGTGTCACCTCATTCAAATATTTCATTTGTTTTGGTGCATCATCTATCTCTTCAACAATCCTTTCCAACGATGTTTTTCTCTTTAGTGGGCCCTCACCCACAGGTCTTTTCCCAGGATCTTACCTGACTCTTCTAATTTCCGGAGCTATTCCCAAATTCTTTTCAAAGTGTGACGTAAGAATGGATTCCATCAGTCACATGCCTTCTTCGAGATCATTTTCAATTTTTTTTCATTGTTGGCTCAACCTCTTCGCCTTTCGTTTTCCCGGAGTGTCTCGGTAATTTTGGTGGTGTTTCCCACCGTCATTTGAAGACCGAAGAAGAGTTTTTCCTCTAAATCTTGTATGTTCATTCGAAGATTCGCGGTTCTAGCTTCATGTTATCCTCTCGAATTATTCCATTTGTTAGTTATTCTTTTTCTTACCCATCCGGGGTGTGTCAGAAGTTGTTTTCCTGTTTCTTTTCACCGAAGGCCATCATTCTAGCTATCGTTACCCAATTATCCCGACATTCCGTTCAAGTGTTCTTTAATCAGCTCATGATCTCTTTGTTCTTTTGCATCTAAATCCCCTTAAGCATATTTGTTCTTCTATTTCTTCCCGGTGATTCATTCTCTTTCATCAGCCGTTTTCTAATTCTAACGGTGGTTCTTTTAGATTCTTTTTCTTGATTATCATTTTAATCCATTCATTCTTTCGAATCCTACCGGTGGTTCATGAAGACTTTCTCAAGTTTTGTGCTACTCCCTCCTTAATCCTTTTCAAGAAGAATAAGTAGTATGCAAAATCCATTGCTTGTCATCAATTTAATTTGATGAAGGATAAGCATACAATAAATCTTATTCTTATTTCATCCAGTGAGTAATCCCTTTCTTCGGAGTTTGTTCTTGATGAATAAATTCTAGTTTCAAGTGTTTCATCTTTTCTTTTCCGAAGTTCAAATTTCCTCGGCCATTTCGTTGGAACCTCCATCTAAATCATCACAAGGCTCATCTTTTTATTTCTTCCTTCATTCTATCTCATCATCCTTTTGTCACCGGAGTTCTTCATGGTGGCTCGTCATGATTTAATTCTTTCTTCAAGATTTCATCAAGATTCTTGTTGGTGGAATTCAAGTATCTTTTCTTCTCGCGTCTTGAAGTGTGATTAATTCTCCATATTCTTTTGAAGAGGAGTTTTGCATTTCTTCGTTCTTCTCAGCTATTTAATCTTTTTTGCTTGTGGTCAGAGATCACCTCATAATTTTGAGATGTTATCCATAAGACCACAACAAACTTATTCTTTTGTTGTTGATTTTCTCAGCAACTTCATTCAATCTTTTCTTCGCAAGGATGCTTTTCTAATTCATTCGCCGAATAAGTTGTCATTTTTTCTTCTCCGTTCTTTTCATTCTATCTCAATTCTTATGGAGGCATTGCGTTGTTCATCTCATCAAGTGCCATCCCATCTTGTGAAGTTCATGTTCTATTCTTTCCATGTTCGGTGAGAGTTCTGCCTAAATCCTTTCAGTCTTATTCATTCCTTATCTCGTTCTAACCGGAGTGGTTTCAGAGTCTATCTGATTCCGTGAGTTTTCGATTCTCGTCATTTTTCGTCGTTCCCCTGTTCTTCTCAAGTGCTCTCGATTCTTTGCTTCTTCTCTTGCGTTCTGACTTCACCTCTTCCTCTTTGTCTTCCGTCTTGTTCCTAAGATCTCGGGACGAGATCTCTTAGTAGTGGAGGAGTGTTGTAACACCCCGGATCCGATATGCCAGGTGTCTGTCAGTTATTCACCATCATTGCCGTGTCATTTTGCTTGCGTGTTGCATTTTGTCATGTCATCATGTGCATTGCATTGCATACGTGTTTGTCTCATGCATCCGAGCATTTTCCCCGTTGTCCGTTTTGCAATCCGGCACTCCTATGCCCTCCGGCGTTCCCCTTTTGTCTCTTATTGTGAGCGGGTGTTAAACATTCTCGGAATGGACCGTGATTTGCCAAGCGGCCTTGGTACACCACCGGTAGACCGCCTGTCAAGTTTCGTGCCATCTGGAGTCCGTTTGATACTCCAACGGTTAACCGAGGTACCGTAAGAGCCTCTTTTGTGTGCAGCCCAACACCCCTCCAAAGTGGCCCAATAACCCATCCAAACCCCCTCCATGCTCTCGGTCGTTCGATCATGATCGTGTGGGCAAAAACTGCTCCTCATTTGGACTCTCCTAGCCCCCTCTAGCTATAAAAACGTCCTCCCCGTCTAAATCTGGCAACCCTAGCTCTTTCTTCCACCTCTCGCCTCAAAATCCGCGCCCAGTCGCCCTCGCGCTGCCACTTGTCGCCGCCAAACGGGCTCCGCCGCCGCAGCCGCCGCCTCAGGCCAATGGGACGGTGCCACGCGTCCCGGCGCCCCGCTTCCACCGCCGCGGCCCGCTCGGTCCAGATCGGGCCCGCCCCGGGCCGATCTGGGCCCACGCCGCCCGCACTCGGCCTCCCTCGCGCCCGAGCGTCCTTCGCCGCCGGCGCCTCCACGCCGCCGTTCGAGCTTGGCCTCGGCGCCGCCTCCTCCCATCACCGGCGACCGCCACGCGCCCCCACGCCGCCCGGCTCCCCGAGCCACCGCCGGTCGCCGTCGGCCTCCGCGCCTGCCCCGACCTCTGCCTCCACACGCCCTCCGCCGCCACCGCGCCGGATCCGGCCGGGCATCCCCATCCCCGACCCTCTCCGGCCGCCTCCCTCCTCTCCGGCGAGTACTCCGATGAGCTAGCGCCGCCGCCTCGGGAACCATGCCAAGAACCCTAAGGTTGACCCCGAAAATATCCCAAGTCTCTGTTTATTTGCATTCTGGTCCCCTGTTCATCGCATCATATCTCCTAGCATATTGCTCCGTTTTCTGCGTGTAATATATCAAAATGTTCACTGTGAGATGATCTTCATTTTGTTCCATTGTGCCATGTTCATTTGAGTTCATCTTGATGCCCAAATCATCGTTGCAAGAGTGCTATATGATGTTAACCTGCTGAATCTGTTATATCATGATGCTATGTAAACCTGCTGCTACAAGTCATTCTGTGCATAATCTGGAGATGTTCACTAAGGATGTTTTGTTATACATGTCATGCTCTATCCCTCCATGCCCCTGGATGCATTTATGGTCTACTGTAGCTTGTTATAATCTTGCTCCAAACATGCTAAACAATGTTGCAGTCAGCCTGTTAACATTAAGTTCAGTTTTGCCATGTGTTTTGTTAGTTATCCATGCATCCTATGAACTTTCACTTGCCATGCTTAGCTTCACAAACATGTCTTTTTACTGTTGGTTACCTTGACATGCCATTTATTGCTCTGTGGTAAGTTGTACAAGCTCACCAACATGCCTACTTATTGTTGTTCCTGCCATGTTTGAATCTGTCATATCATTTGCCATGTTTGCATGGATCCTACCATATTTTCTATTGATCTTTGGAATTAGTTAAGTAAGGGAGCTTTGTTCTTTGTCTTTAGTACTAGCATGCCATGCCTTTGTTTGCCATTATAGATTCCTGTAACATGTTGTTTGATAGCCCTAAACATTGCAGCCTGATGTTATTTCTGCTAAGTCTGAAACTGTTATAATTTGCAATCTTGCCATGTCCTTTTGAGCATGTTCTAGTTGTTTCTGGAGATAGCTCAATGTTCATGTTTTGTCATGATTTACCTGTACTTCATGCCCATGCCTTTTGTTTTCATGTTGAGATGCTGTAGCATATTGTTTTGATGCTTGCTAGATGCCTAGTTGCTGTTTTCGACAGCTTGTCCTTTAAACTTGTATAGAGTGTATGTGTTGAACCGTTGCTCCGTTTTGAGTGTGCTATATATGAAACTTGCTTAGAATTGCATGTAGTTTCACATTATCATGTTGCATCCATGTTTTGAGAGTGTTTGCTTGATGTTTGTATGCATTTTGCATCAATGCCATGTTTAACTTGTTTTACTCATATCTTCTAGGCCGTAGCTCTGAATTAAATGAACTTTATATGTAACTTGACTAGAATCTCGTGTAGATCATCTTGGTGCTCTTTAACTTTCTGTTTAACAACTTCAACTTAATGTTTATTCAGTTATGGACCACTTTCTAAATTTGCATATGAGGACTTACCGGAATTGTTTTATGTTGTTTCCGGCCTCATTTAACCTTGCTTTGATGTGTTGCTCTTGGATGCATCATCTCTTGCCATGAGTAGCCTCATCTAGCTTTGTCATGCATCATACTTGGTTGAGCATCATGCCATGTCTATGTGTTGTGTGTTTACCTTGTTGTTTGCTTCTTTCCGGTTGTGCTCCTTCTCGTTAGTTCCTGTTTCGTTGCGATCGTGAGGATTCATTCGTCTACGCTTGGTTCGTCTTCGTGGCTTCATCTTCTTCATGGACTCATTCTTCTTCCTAGCGGGATTTCAGGCAAGATGACCGTCACCTTGGATCTCACTACTATCATTGCTATGCTAGTTGCTTCGTTCTATCGCTATGCTGCGCTACCTATCTTTTGCTCTTCAAGCCTCCCAAATTGCCATGTCAGCCTCTAACCTTTTCACCCTTCCTAGCAAACTGTTGCTTGGCTATGTTACCGCTTTGCTCAGCCCCTCTTATAGCGTTGTTAGTTGCAGGTGAAGTTGAAGATTGCTCCATGATGGACAGGATTATGTTGGGATATCACAATATCTCTTATTTAATTAATGCATCTATATACTTGGTAAAGGGTGGAAGGCTCGGCCTTATGCCTGGTGTTTTGTTCCACTCTTGTCGCCCTAGTTTCCTTCATATTGGTATTATGTTCCCGGATTTTGCGTCCCTAACGCGGTTGGGTGATTTATGGGACCCGCTTGACAGTTCGCCTTGAATAAAACTCCACCAGCAAGGCCCAACCTTGGTTTTACCATTTGCCTCACCTAGCCCTTTTTCCCTTGGGTTTACGGAGCCCAAGGGTCATCTTTATTTACCCCCCCGGGCCAGTGCTTGTCGTGAGTGTTGGTCCAACCTGTCAGCCGCCGGTGGCCACCAGGGGCAACTCTAGGCTGGTCTATCGGAAGTTTGGACAATCCGGTGTGCCCCGAGAATGAGATATGTGCAGCTCCTATCGGGATTTGTCGGCACATTCGGGCAGCTTTGCTGGTCTTGTTTTACCATTGTCGAAATGTCTTGTAAACCGGGATTCCGAGACTGATCGGGTCTTCATGGGAGAAGGAATATCCTTCATTGACCGTGAGAGCTTGTGATTGGCTAAGTTGGGACACCCCTGCAGGGTTTGAACTTTCGAAAGCCGTGCCCGCGGTTATGTGGCAGATGGGAATTTGTTAATGTCCTCTTGTAGATAACTTGACACCAGATTCGAATTAAAACACATCAACCGCGTGTGTAGCCGTGATGGTCTCTTCTCGGCGGAGTCCGGGAAGTGAACACGGTTTTGGGTTATGATTGACGTAAGTAGGAGTTCAGGATCACCTCTTGATCATTGCTAGCTTCACGACCGTTCCGCTTGTTCTCTTCTCGCTCTTATTTGCGTATGTTAGCCACCATATCTTGCTTAGTCGCTGCTGCAACCTCCCCACTTTACCCCTTCCTTTCCCATTAAGCTTTGATAATCTTGTTACCCATGGTAATGGGATTGCTGAGTCCTCGTGGCTCATAGATTACTACAACAACAGTTGCAGGTACAGGTTATGCGATGATCATGACTCGAGAGCGATGTTTGCTTGTTTTGGAGTTCTTCTTCTGCTTCTTCTTCGATCAGGGGATAGGTTCCAGGTCGGCAGCCTGGGCTAGCAGGGTGGATGTTGTTTGAGTTTCTGTTTGTGTTTCATCCGTAGCCGGATGGTGCTCTTTTGTATGATGATGTTGTCTTCGTGTGGCATTGTATGCCTCCTGTATGTATCCCCATCTATTATGTAATGTTGATGTAATGATATCCACCTTGCAAAAGCGTATCAATATGCGATTCTA
Organism: Triticum aestivum; assembly: GCF_018294505.1. Taxonomy (NCBI): domain Eukaryota; kingdom Viridiplantae; phylum Streptophyta; class Magnoliopsida; order Poales; family Poaceae; genus Triticum; species Triticum aestivum. The sequence continues at coordinate 204,424,542 of NC_057801.1, read as the reverse complement.
TCCTTGGTGGGACCTTCGAGTCTCTTTAGGATAGTATCGCATATTGGGCGTGACAACTTAGCCCCACCGTCAAACTCCTATGGCTAAGTGAAAGTAATAAAGCCACATAGTTTGGTTGCCTGGTTCACTGCACACACACCTCCTTTACGGACCTAGACGTTGGGTCAAGTGTGATCGAGAGCTATCCTGAACACCCCCGTAGCATCTACGTGGGGGCTGAAGCCGACGACTGGCAAACTTTCAGAATTAAAAACGACCACACAAGAGAAAATAATTTCAGATAAAGGCATAAATATATTACAAGCCTTGGTTCATAACACAAAGTCTGGATAAATATAATAAATTCACTCAAACATGATATCCTTTGAGTATTGGCCCTCTACTATTCAGGCGCCCGCCAAGTCATCGTCAAAGTACCGCTCCGGCTTGCGGTGGCCTTGCCTTCGGGTGGGCTATCAGTTCCCACGACGGTGGCCTTCATCTTCGCCCAGTGCATCTTGACACAGGCAAAGGCCATCCACACACAACCTCTATGCACGCCGAGCGCTTCACATCTTCAACTCGGGCAGTGCATTGGCGAGTTGCCTAACCAGGACGAAGTAGCTGCTAGGAATGGGTTCGGCTGGCCAAAGCCAGACTATGATGTCCTTCGTGGACAGACTGGATATCCTATGCAGCTCTGACAGTTGCATCATCTGGTTGTTCAACAGCGCCGGACGCTCCGGCGCTAGGAACTGTGACCAGAATAGCTTTTGTGTCGTGTTCTCCTCCTGGGCTTGGAAGAACTGCGCGGCGTCGGTAGCACTCCTCGGAAGATCCAAAAAGGCGTCTGGAGAACTCCAGAGTCGAGTAAGCAAGGCATATCTTTGACCCCCAAATATACTCTGCAAAAGAAAGGGCTTACCAGCCCCTATCTGTCCGGCCTGCCGAATCTCTTCATGAGCACCCTGGGACTCAGTCCGTGCCTCCTTGTCCTCATTGAGGGCTTTGGTGAGTTCGAACACTTGGGCCGTAGTTTTATCCTCCAAAGCCTTGCATTTGCCGAAGGCGTCCTTTAGCTCTTGCTCCACTTCGGCCACCCTCTCCTCGTGCTGGCGGCGGGCAACCTATTCAGTCTTAAGTTCCGCAACTGCTTTATTTTCCCTCGCCTCCTTCTTGGCCTATGCAAGGGCACTCTTGAGGGTTTCGACCTCGGCCACGCTACCTGCACTCATAAACACAGCAGTACATGAGTTACACTTTGAGTTTGCCTATCACCTAAGATATGCGATCAAACTCTTTTAAAGTACACACATACCTTGCGCCTCATCGAACCGCTTGTTAATGCGGTCGATTTCATCAACAACCAACTTCAGTTTCCTATTGAGTTCAGAAACCTCAGCGGCCTGAGCGATTGCCACCAATAGGTAAGCCAATTATAAAAGAGAAACGTACATCACCTCTTCTGAATACTATGTGATCTCTGTTTGGCTTTTTTCAAAACCAAACACAGTCTCAGGGGCTACTGTCTATATACAGGCATATTTCCTTCATATGAAAAGCGTCTAAGAGTATTACGTCGCATTCCTCGAAGCCTGTTAGCAGGATGGTGAAGGCTTCGTTCAGCCCGCTCTTGGCGGACTGAACCTTCTCAACCACCACATCCATCAGGGTGCAGTGCTCCTCCACTATGGAGGCACGTCGTAGTGCCTCCACCAGAGTGTTCAACGCTTACGGATTAGTGGAGGTTGTCATGGCAGTCGACGCTCCGTCCTCCTTCAAAGGGGGTTGCTCGCTCGATTCTGGAGCCATATGGGTCTCCGAAATAATGTTCGGCTGGGGGCCAGACTGGTCAGGGCCCCCGCCGTCGGTCTCCATGGGGGTTGCACCCCCCATTTTCTCGGCAGCCGAGGCATCACCCTCAGGTGGCCCGGAGAGGCCCTTCGGGACAACACCTCGGTGTCATCCGCGATGGTTGGCAGAGAGGCTCGCGGAGGCATCTCGCTCTCTGCCATCTCTAGTGCCAAAGAACTCCCTCAGATAGCAATGGGTTGGGGAGGTCACGAGCAGGGCTGAAATACACACAACATAATATGTTATAAGCATAAAGGACCAAATACTAGTAATGTATCCTTTGATACGTACGATGCGGCCAGGGGTTTTGACCTGGGAAGCCTCTCGGGGATGGGTTCGGCATCTAAATCCGAACCATCCGAGATGGTCATCTTCCCCCTCTTGGACGCCCCCTCCTTCAAGTCTATGGAGGCTGCCCTTTTCTTTTTCCTCCCCTTGAGAGGGGAGTCACTTTCCGCCTCCTCCTCCTCTTCGTCTTCATCTCCCTCGTGGGAGGAGGGGATTTCGGTCTCTCCGGACACTGCGTCTGAAGTACCCTTATGGCGAAGGCCGCCCTTGGCCTCCTTGCTCTTCTTCTTGGCCTTCTTCTCTGGCGCCTGATAGGGCGCCGGAACCATCATCTTCGTAAGCTGGGGTGTGGCCGGATCTTCAGGTAGCGATGTCAGACACTTGATCCGCTCCGCCTTCACTATCCAGGCCTGTGCGAGGGACGGAAAACCCATTATGCCTAAAAATTTATGGACCAAATGTATGTTTGGGAATAACACACTTACCGGAGTGGCCGGATTCTCGTTTTCGAGGCCGATGTCTTCGGTCTTCTTCGGCCATGTTTTCTGGGCCTTGAAAAGCAGCTTCCAGATCTCTTCGTGCGTTGTGCCGAAGAAGTGCTGCAGGGTCTGTGGGCCTTCCGGATTAAACTCCCACATGTGGAGGGGCCGAAGCTGGCAGGGGAGGACCCGGCAGAAGAGCATCACCTGAATCACGTTAGTGAGACTGGTGTTCTTGCCTATCATGTTTGTGATGCGCTTTTGTAGTATCAACACTTCTGCAGTCAATCCCCAGTCCAGACCCTTGTTGGTCCATGACGCGAGCCGCATAGGGGGTCGCAATCTGAACTTAGGAGTGGCCGCCAACCTGGCGCCGCGGGGTTCGGTGATGTAGAACCACTCCTGTAGCCACACCTTGACGGTCTCCACGAAGGCCCCTTTAGGCCAAGTGGCATTGGGGGGTTTGCTCACCATGGCGCCGCCGCAGTCCGCATGCTACCCGTCGACTACCTTCGGCTTCACATTGAAGACTTTTAGCCATAGGCTGAAGTGTGGGGGGATGCGGAGTAGCGCCTCGCACACGACCATAAACGCTAAGATGTGGAGGACATAATTTGGGGCTAGATCATGGAAATCTAGCCCATAATAGAACATGAGGCTGTGGACAAAGGGGTGGAGGGGAAACCCTAGCCCGCGGAGGAAGTGAGGGATGAACACAACCCTTTCGCCGGGCTTCGGGGTGGGGATGACTTGCTCCTTGGTAGGGAGCTTGTGGGCGGTGTCCGCAGATAGATATCCCGCCTCCCGGAGCTCCTTTACATCCTTCTCCGTGATGGAGGAGGCCTCCCACTTGCCCTTCGAACAGATCCGGACATGGCTGGATAGGTTGGTGGCGATGGAAAAGATTGAAGCTTGGGCACTGGAGCTTGAGGATGGGAAAACAGGAGAAGGAAGAAGGCATGGGGAGAAAAGAGGGATCTTTATCCACTTATATAGGCAATGAATATCAAGCACCCCCCTCAAGCCTTAAAACTCGCGTATTCCCAAGGGGTCGTGCGAATGACACGGTTGGATTACCCAAAACCGTATTGATGAGGATCCCGCAATAAGCGGACACGATCTCTGTTTTGACAAGACGTGTGAATAGAGGTTGCGCCTCAAGATGTGAAGCGGGAGGCAAAAAATGGTTCGAAATGTTAAAGAGGCCAGATGTGGCGTTTCGCCGAAAAGTTGTTAGTTGATAGACATTATTTTGATTAAATATTTTGCCTTCGTGGTTGAGGGTTGTGACTATCATGCAGAGCTGGATACAACTCTTTTGTTCAGAAGATTGATTTGAAGAATTCGGGAGGAGGAACCCGCCTTGCAATGCCGAAGAAAATATGTGTGCCGAACATATCATCATTGAAGACTGGTTCAGGGGCTACTAAGGGAGTCCTAGATTAGGGGGTCCTCGGGTGTCTGAGCTGTGTGATATGGGCTGGACTGTGGGCCGTGAAGATACAAGGTAGAAGACCTTCCCCCGTGTCTGGATAGGACTCTCCTATGCGTGGATGGAAAGATTGACGTCCAGATATGTAATTTCCTTCTTCTGCAAACCGACTCTGTACAACCCTAGGCCCCTTCAGTGTGTATATAAATCGGAGCGTTTAGTCCATAGAGGCTATCAGAATTCATATAGGCTAGACATATAGGGTTTAGCCATTACGATCTTGAGGTAGATCGACTCTTGTAACCCCTACACCCATTAAATACAATCAAGTAGGACGTAAGGTTTTACCTCCATTAAGAGGGCCCGTACCTGGGTAAACATCGTGTTCCCTGTGTCCCTTGTTACCTTCGTTCCTCAGACGCATAGTTCGGGACCCCCTACCCGAGATCGGCCGATTTTGACACTAACACCCTCCCCTTCCTTCTCTCTTCCCCTCTTTCCTTCTCCTCCTATTTTGGCCTCTATCAGGGCACACCAGCTCCTTGGGGGTTGGTCTGTCCCCATCTTGGCCCATTAGGCCCATATAGTTGCCGGGGGTGCTCGGAACCCCTTCCGGTACCCCCAGAACACTTCCGGTGTCCGAATATCATTGTCCTATATATGAATCTTTACCTCTCGACCATTTTGAGACTCCTCATCATGTCCGTGATCTCATCTGGGACTCCGAACAACATTCAGTCACAAAATCACATAACTCATATAATACAAAATCGTCATCGAACGTTAAGCGTGCGGACCCTACGGGTTCAAGAACAATGTAGACATGACCGAGGCACCTCTCCAGTCAATAACCAACAGCGGAACCTGGATGCTCATATTGGTTCCTACATATTCTACGAAGATCTCAATTGATCATACCGTAATGACAACATGCGTTATTCCCTTTGTCATCGGTATGTTACTTGCCCGAGATACGATCGTTGGTATCTTCATACCTAGTAAAATCTCGTTACCGACAAGTATCTTTACTCGTTCCATAATACATTATCCCACAACTAACTCATTAGTAACATTGCTTGCAAGGCTGATTATGATGTGCATTACCGAGAGGGCCCAGAGATACCTCTCCGATACTCGGAGTGACAAATCCTAATCATAATCTATGCCAACCCAACAAATACCTTCGAAGATACTTGTAGAGCATCTTTATAATCACCCGGTTACGTTGTCACGTTTTATAGCACACAAGTTATTCCTCCGGTTTCTGGGAGTTGCATAATCTCATAGTCAATGGAATATGTATATGACATTAAGAAAGCAATAGCAATAAAACTAAATGATCAATATGCTAGGCTAACAGATGGATCTTGTCCATCACATCATTCTCCTAATGATGTGATCCCATTCATCAAATGACAACACATGTCCATGGTTAGGAAACTTAACCATCTTAACGAGCTAGTCTAGTAGAGGCTTACTAGGGACACGGTGTTTTGTCTATGTATCCACACATGTATCAAGTTTCCAGTTAATACAATTCTAGCATGAATAATAAACATTTATCATGATATAAGGAAATATAAAATAACAACTTTATTATTGCCTCTAGAGCATATTTCCTTCAGTCTCCCACTTGCACTAGAGTCAATAATCTAGATTACATTGTCATGATTCTAACACCCATGGAGTCTTGGTGCTGATCATGTTTTGCTCGTGGAAGAGGCTTAGTCAATGGGCCTACCACATTCAGATCCGTATGTATTTTGCAAATCTCTATGTCTCTCTCCTTGACTTGATCACAGATGGAGTTGAAACATCTCTTGATGTGTTTGGTTCTTTTGTGAAATCTGGATTCCTTCGCCAAGGCAATTGCTCCAGTATTGTCACAAAAGATTTTTATTGGACCCGATGCACTAGGTATTACACCTAGATCGGATATGAACTCCTTCATCCAGACTCCTTCATTCGTTGCTTTCGAAGTAGCTATGTACTCTGCTTCACACGTAGATCCCACCACGGTGCTCTGCTTGGAACTGCACCAACTGACAGCTTCACCATTCAATCTAAATACGTATCCGGTTTGTGCTTAGAGTCATCCGCATCAGTGTCAAAGCTAGCATCGACGTAACCACTTATGACGAGCTCTTTGTCACCTCCATAAATGAGAAACATATCCTTAGCCCTTTTCAGGTACTTCAGGATGTTCTTGACTATTGTCCGGTGATCCACTCCTGGATTAGTTTGGTACCTCCCTGCTAGACTGATAGCAAGGCACACATCAGGTCTGGTACACAACATAGCATACATGATAAAACCTATGGCCGAGGCATAAGGAATGACTTTAATTTTCTCTCTATCTTCTGCAGTGGTCAGGCATTGAGCCTGACTCAACTTCACACCTTGTAACACAGGCAAGAACCCTTTCTTTGACTGATCCATTCTGAACTTCTTCAAAACTTTATCAAGGTATGTGCTTTGTGAAACTCCAATTAAGCGTCTTGATCTATCTCTATAGATCTTGATGCCCAATATATAAGCAGCTTCACCGAGGTCTTTCATTGAAAAACTTTTATTCAAGTATCCTTTTATGCTATCCAGAAATTCTATATCATTTCCAATCAACAATATGTCATCCAGATATAATATTAGAAATGATATAGAACTCCCACTCACTTTCTTTTAAATACAGGCTTCTCCAAAAGTTTGTATAAAACCATATGCTTTGATCACCTCATCAAAGCGTATATTCCAACTTTGAGATGCTTGCACCAGTCCATAAATGGATAGCTGGAGCTTGCACACTTTGTTAGTACCTTTAGGATCGATAAAACCTTATGGTTGCATCATATACAACTCTTCTTTAAGAAATCCATTAAGGAATGCAGTTTTGACGTCCATTTGCCAGATTTCATAATCATAAAATGCAGCAATTGCTAACATGATTCAGACAGACTTAAGCATCGCTACGGGTGAGAAAGTCTCATCATAGTCAACTCCTTGAACTTGTTGAAAACCTTTCGCGACAAGTCGAGCTTTGTAGGAAGCAACATTACCACCAGCGCCAGTCTTCTTCTTGAAGATCCATTTATTCTCCATGGCTCGCCGATCATCGGGCAAGTCAACCAAAGTCCACTTTGTTCTCATACATGGATCCTATCTCAGATTTCATGGCCTCAAGCCATTTATCGGAATCTGGGCTCATCATCGCTTCTTGATAGTTTGTAGGTTTGTCATGGTCTAGTAACATGACTTCTAGAATAGGATTACCATACCACTCTGGTGCGGAATGTGCTCTGCTTGACCTACGAGGTTCGGTAGTAACTTGATCTGAAGTTTCATGGTTATTATCATTAGCTTCCTCTCTAGTTGGTGTAGGCATCATGGGAACGGTTTTCTGTGATGAGCTACTTTCCAATTCAAGAGAAGGTACAATTACCTCATCAAGTTCTACTTTCGTCCCACTCACTTCTTTCGAGAGAAACTCCTTCTCTAGTAAGGATCCATTCTTAGCAACAAAGATTTTGCCTTCAGATCTGCGATAGAAGGTGTACCCACACTACAAAAAAATACACTTCCGTGATGATACATGTTTGTCACAGTAGGTCACATTTTCTGTCATGCATGTACATCCATGACGATTTTATGACAGAATCAAGATAGTCATACCCGTGTTGTCGTAGAAGTGTTCCATGACATTACCAAAATTATCAGCACAGAACTGTCCACTTCCATGATGATAAATGGCGCGTCATCGAAGTGCTTTAGTCAAGGGTAACCAACACGTGGCATCCACCGTAATGGGTCGCTGTTAAGCTATCGGGTCCGGTTTTGGATCTGATAACCCGCTAATAGCCACGACCAATGGCGATTCTCCACATGTAAAATTCTCATTGGCCGACGGAACCACATGTCAGCTCCGCGTTGGCACATATGTCACTCATCCAATGGGCGAGATGCGCTTATGATATGTTGACATGCGGATGGGCCAAAAAGTGGCCCATAAATATTAAATGGGCCGGCCCAACTAAAGGCCCACAAGATTTTGCAGACCATAATGGGCCGACCCAGCTAAAGGCCCACAAGATTTTGCAGACCATAATGGGCCGGCCCAGCTAAAGGCCCACAAGATTTTGTAGACCATAATGGCCCGGCCCACCTAAAGGCCCACAAGATTTTGACGACACAGGTGGGCCAGCCCGTTAACACGTAGCCATGTTTTGAGCCAAATGCTGGCCCATATTTGATTTGGTGCATTAACAACCTGCCACGTTCTAGGCCTAATAAGGGCCCATATGAGATCCGACCCATTAATAGCCTACTGATACGTCCAGTTTGCATCATGCTTTTATGACAATATTTATTGCATTTTGGGCTGTTATTTCACGTTATGTCACAATACTTATGGCTATTCTCTCTGATTTTACAAGGTTTACATGAAGAGGGAGAATGCCGGCAGCTGGAATTCTGGGCTGGAAAAGGAGCAAATATTGAAGGCCTATTCCGCGCAACTCCAAAAGTCCTGAAACTCCATGGAAGACCTTAAAATAAATAAATAAAAATCGTCGCCAACGATGAACGCCAGGGGGACCACACCCTGCTCACGAGGGTGAGGGGCGCGCCCCCTACCTCGTGGGCCCCCTGGTGGCTCTCTGATGCCCATCTTCTCCTATATGAAGTCTTTCGATGAGAAAAAAATAGAAGGCAACCTTTCGGGACGAGACTCCGCCACCACGAGGCGGAACCTTGGCGGAACCAATCTAGGGCTCTGGCAGAGCTGTTCTGCCGGGGACACTTTCCTCCGGGAGGGGGAAATCATCACCATCGTCATCACCAACGCTCCTCTCTTTGGGAGAGGGCAATCTCCATCAACATCTTCACCAGCACCATCTCATCTCCAAACCCTAGTTCATCTCCTGTATCCAATTCTTGTCTCCAAGTCCGGGATTGGTGCCAGTAGGTTGCTAGTAGTGTTGATTACTTCTTGTAGTTGATGCTAGTTGGTTTATTTGGTGGAAGATCATATGTTCAGATCCTTTATGCATATTATTACCCCTCTGATTATGAACATGAATATGCTTTGTGAGTAATTACGTTTGTTCTTGAGGACAAGGGAGAAGTCTTGCTATTAGTAGTCATGTGAATTTGGTATTCGTTCGATATTTTGATAAGATGTATGTTGTCTAACCTCTAGTGGTGTTATGTGAACGTCGACTACATAACAGTTCACCATTATTTTGGCCTGGAGGAAGGCGTTGGGAAGTAATAAGTAGATGATGGGTTGCTAGAGTGACAGAAGCTTAAACCCTAGTTTATGCGTTGCTTCGTAACGGGCTGATTTGGATCCATATGTTTCATGCTATGGTTAGGTTTACCTTAATACTTTTGTTGTAGTTGCTTGTCCAAGTAAGGGCAGTACCCAAGCACCGGTCCACCCACATATCAAATTATCAAAGTACCGAACGCGAATCATATGAGCGTGATGAAAACTAGCTTGACGATATTCCCATGTGTCCTCGGGAGCGCTTTTCCTATTATAAGAGTTTGTCCAGGCTTGTCCTTTGCTACAAAAAGGATTTGTCCACCTTGCTGCACTTTATTTACTTTTGTTACTTGTTGCTCATTACAATTTATCTTATCACAAAATTATCTGTTACCACTTATTTCAGTACTTGCAGAGAATACCTTGCTGAAAACCGCTTATCATTTCCTTCTGCTCCTCGTTGGGTTCGACACTCTTAATTATCGAAAGGACTACTATAGATCCCCTATACTTGTGGGTCATCACCTACCCCGTTCTGGGCCATATTATGGTCCATATCAGATCCGACCCTTTAAGTGCCTTTGGGCTAAATTTTGGCCCATATCAGATTCGGCCCGTCAACTAGACATTGTGCTTTTGGGCCCACTTGAGGTCCGGTTAGGATTTCTGTTTGCTAAAGGCCCATTTAATAATACAACCTGATATTAGTTTTGGCCTGTTAAAGGCCCGTTTAACATTTCAGCCCTATATTTCTTTCGGCCTGTTAAAAGCCTGTCATATAGTTAGGCCTAACTATGGCCCACTTTGCATCCTGCCTGCTCACAGTCGATAATCTGATTGGCCAAATAAGGACCGAGACAATTTTGACCTATTAACGACCCATAATGTGATTGGCACAATCATGGGTCGGGGTCTATTTTGGCCTGTGGTCGGCCCGTGAGCTGTTCGACACGTTTCAGGCCCAACCTACTAAAAGCCCATTGAATTTTCTTGCGAAAATAGGTCCGGCAGTTTACTTGGCCTAATAAAGGCCCGATACTACTAGTGGACCAATTTACATTTAGGCCTATTAATGGACCCAGATGACTGGGCCCATGATGCAGACCATACATAGTGATATGCATGACGACCCGCTTATGTACCGTAATTTTACGGTTTGGCCGGTTTACTTTTCATGGAGCAAAGACAGGATATATGTACAGTAAAATAACTGCAACATCATGAATAAGAAAAAACCTAGACTAGACAATAAAGAAATTATGGCATATTACATCCACTAGGCATCAAAGTTCACCACTATGATAATAAAGCACAAGCAGACAGCAGATTACATACACTAGGCATCAAAGATCACCACCAGTGCAATTAAACATGTCGACAAAATAATATACAAAACCGACAACTCTTCAATAGAGTTCAAGAAAGGTTAGCCCTACTCGGGAGCTGCAGTGCAAGCAGCTGAGCAAGCTGATGAGACTGCGCTTGTTTGATGCTTATATCCTCCTCACTCAGAAAGAGAACACAAGTAGATAGATGACATGTTTTGCACATATAAGTATCAGTGCTGACAATTCATCACATTTCTTATTGGCGAATAAAGTGACATAGTTTAAAATAGCATTAACACAATATGGTATTGTTCAGGTTAAGACATGGTAGGAAATGACATTGTGAAGGAGTTGGCAGCTTCACGACACCACTGGATTACAGATTAATAACTCATAAGTGTCAATGCTTAGTGTGCTGTCAATTTATCCCATTTCAAATTGGCAAATAAAGAGACGGTTTAAATAATAGTAGAATGATATGACATTGTTCATAGTTAAGACATTGCAGAATATGACATTGTGGTGTAGTGGGTAGGTTCACCACACCACTGGATTACGAATCAAGAACAGAAGCATACATTTAGTGAAAAAGAAGATCACTTGCTTTGTATAGCTTAATTTACATGGTATGTAGAAGGAACTTGGTTGTACAACTAAAAACTTAAATTGAGATGGACAAACTTTTGTTTATGAACTATATAATAAACTTTAAACATGCAATTTGATGCAAACACCAAAAATAAAAAGCTGTTACAGTCATGCCTAACCAAATATACACAACAAAGTTTGAAGTCTTGAGAAGGACAAACTTACATTAGTGTTGAAGATCGGCTCTATAAAGCCCTTCTCCATGCTGATACGTCCATTTTGCATCATGCTTTTATATCAATATTTATTGCATTATGGGTTGTTATTACACATTATATCTCAGTACTTATGGCTATTCTCTCTTATTTTACAAGGTTCACCATGAAGAGGGGGAATGCCGGCAGCTGGAATTCTGGCTGGGAAAGGAGAAAATATTGGAAACCTATTCTGCATTGCTCCAAAAGTCCTGAAACTCCACGAAACCTAATTTTGGAATTTATAAGAATTATTGAGCGGAAGAAATACACCAGGGGGCCCACACCCTGACCAGGAGGGTGGGGGGGCGCGCCCACCCCTACTGGGCGCGCCCCCTGTCTCCTGGGCCCCCTGGTGGTCCCCCGGTGTCCATCTTCTGCTATATGAATGCTTTTACCCTGGAAAAAATCGTGGGCAAGCTTACAGGACGAAACTCCGCCGCCACGAGGTGGAACCTTGGCGGAACCAATCTAGAGCTCCGGCAGAGCTGTTCTGTCGGGGAAACTTCCCTCCGGGAGGGGGAAATCATCACCAATGTCATCACCAACGATCCTCTCATCGGGAGGGGGTCAATCTCCATCAACATCTTCACCAGCACCATCTCCTCTCAAAACCCTAGTTCATCTCTTGTATCCAATCTTGTATCCAAACCACAAATTGGTACCTGTGGGTTGCTAGTAGTGTTGATTACTCCTTGTAGTTGATGCTAATTTGTTTACTTGGTGAAAGATCATATGTTCAGATCCTTAATGCATATTATTACTCCTCTGATTATGAACATGAATATGCTTTGTGAGTAGTTATGTTTGTTCCTGAGGACATGGGTGAAGTCTTGCTATTAGTAGTCATGTGAATTTGGTATTCGTTCGATATTTTGATGAGATGTATGTTGTGTTTTCCTCTAGTGGTATTATGTGAACGTCGACTACATGACACTTCACCATTATTTGTGCCTAGAGGAACGCATTGGGAAGTAATAAGTAGATGATGGGTTGCTAGAGTGACAAAAGCTTAAACCCTAGTTTATGAGTTGCTTCGTTAGGGGCTGATTTGGATCCATACGTTTAATGTTGTGGTTAGGTTTACCTGAATACTTCTTTTGTAGTTGCGGACGCTTGCAATAGGGGTTAATCATAAGTGGGATGCTTGTCCAAGTAAGGGTAGCACCCAAGCACCGGTCCACCCACATATCAAATTATCAAAGTACCGAACGCTAATCATATGAATGTGATGAAAACTAGCTTGACGATAATTCCCACGTGTCCTCGGGAGCTCCGTTCTCATTATTAGAAATTGTCCAGGTTATTTACTTGCTGCACTTTATTTACTTTATTTACTTGTTACTCATTACAATTTATTTTATCACAAAACTATCTATTACCTACAATTTCAGTGCTTGCAGAAAACCTTACTGAAAACCGCTTATCATTTCCTTCTGCTCCTCGTTGGGTTCGACACTCTTACTTATCGGAAGGACTACGATAGATCCCCTTCACTTGTGGGTCATCAAGACTCTTTTCTGGCGCCGTTGCCGGGGAGTGTAGCGCTTTTGGTGAGTGGAACTTGGTAAGGAAACATTTATATAGTGTGCTGAACTTTTCTGTTACTTGTCACTATGGAAACTAATCCTTTGAGGGGCTTGTTCAGGGTATCTTCACCCCGACCAGAAGAGCAAAGAGTTGCTCCTCAACCTACTGAACTTTATGAAAATATTTACTTTGAGATTCCTTCGGGTATGATAGTGAAACTGCTAGCTAATCCATTTGCAGGAGATGGAACATTGCATCCCGATTTACACCTTATCTTTGTGGATGAAGTTTGTGGATTATTTAAGCTTGCAGGTATTCCCGATGATGTTGTCAAAAGGAAGGTCTTCCCTTTATCTTTGAAGGGAGATGCATTGACATGGTATAGGCTATGTGATGATACAAGATCTTGGAATTATAAACGATTGAAGTTGGAATTTCACCAGAAGTTCTATCCTATGCATCTTGTTCATCGTGATCGTAATTACATATATAATTTCTGGCCTCGCGAAGGAGAAAGCATCGCTCAAGCTTGGGGGAGGCTTAAGTTCTATCCTATATTCATGCCCCAATCATGAGCTCTCCCGGGAAATGATTATTCAAAATTTTTATGCTCGACTTTCTCTTAATAATTGCAACCTGCTTGATACTTCCTGTGCTGGTTCTTATATGCTGAAGACTATTTATTTCAAATGGGACTTATTGGAAAGAATTAAATGCAACTCTGAAGATTGGGGTTCCGACGATGGTAAGGAGTCAGGTATGACACCTAAGTTTGATTGTGTTAAATCTTTTATGGATACCGATGCTTTTCGTGGATTTAGCGCTAAGTATGGACTTGACACTGAGATAGTAGCTTCTTTCTGTGAATCTTTTGCTACTCACATTGATCTCCCTAAAGAGAAATGGTTTAAATATAATCCTCCTGTTGAAGTGAAAGTAGTTGCACCTATTACAGTCGAATAAAAGACTATCACCTATAGTGATCCTATTGTTTCTACTACTTATGTTGAGAAACCGCCTTTTCCTGTTAGGATAAAGGATCATGCTAAAACTTCGACTGTTGTTCGTAAGAGTAATACTAGGACTTACACACCTCCTGAGCAAATCAATGTTGAACCTAGTATTGCTATGGTTAAAGATCTCTTGGATGATGATTTAGATGGGCATGTTATTTATTTCTGTGATGAAACTGCTAATATTGCTAGACCAGATACTAAGATACATAGACCTGTCGTAGGCATGCCTGTTATTTCTGTTAAAATAGGAGATCATTGTTATCATGGCTTATGTGATATGGGTGCTAGTTCTAGTGCAATACCTTATACCTTATATAAAGAAATTATGCATGACATTGCACCCGTTGAATTAGAAGACATTGATGTTACTATTATGCTTGCTAATAGGGATACCATTAAACCAGTTGGGATTGTTAGAGATGTCGAAGTCTTATGTGGGAAGGTTAAATATCCTGCTGATTTTCTTGTTCTTGGTTCCCCACAAGATGACTTTTGTCCCATTATTTTTGGTAGACCCTTCTTGAATACAGTTAAGGCTAAGATTGATTGTGAAAAAGATAGTGTCACCATTGGCTTAAATGGTATGTCTGATGAGTTTAATTTTGCTAAGTTTCGTAGACAACCTCGTGATAGGGAACCACCTAGTAAGGATGAGATTATTGGTCTTGCTTCTATTGCCGTGCCTCCTACTAATCCGTTAGAACAATATTTGCTAGACCATGAAAATGATATGTTTATGAAGGAAAGAAGGGAAATAGATGAAGTGTTCCTTAAACAGGAACATGTACTGAAGCATAACCTTCCCGTTGAAATTCTTGGGGATCCCCCTCCACCCAAGGGTGATCCCGTGTTTGAACTCAAACCACTACCTGATAATCTTAAGTATGCTTATCTTGATGAAAAGAGAATATATCCTATTATTATTAGTGCTAACCTTTCAGAGCAAGAAGAACAAAGATTATTGAAAACTCTGAAGAAGCACCGAGTTGCTATTGGGTATACTCTGGATGATCTTAAGGGCATTAGTCCCACGTTATGCAAACACAAAATTTCAGTGGAGAAAGACGCCGAACCAGTTAGAGATCCTCAACGACGACTGAATCCCAAAATGAAAGAAGTGGTAAGAAAGGAGATACTAAAGCTCCTTGAGGCAGGTATAATTTATCCCGTTGCTGATAATGATTTGGTAAGCCCTCTCCATTGTGTTCCTACAAAGGGAGGCATTACCGTTGTTCCTAATGATAAAGATGAATTGATCCCGCAAAGAATCATTACAGGTTATAGGATGGTAGTTGATTTCCGTAAATTAAATAAGGCTACTAAGAAAGATCATTACCCTTTACCTTTTATTGATCAAATGCTAGAAAGACTATCCAAACACACACATTTTTGCTTTCTAGATGGTTATTCTGGTTTCTCTCAGATACCTGTGTCAGCAGGGGATCAATCAAAAACTACTTTTACTTGCCCTTTCGGTACTTTTGCTTATCGATGTATGCCTTTTGGTTTATGTAATGCACCTGCTACCTTTCAAAGATGCATGATGGCTATATTCTCTGATTTTTGTGAAAAGATTTGTGAGGTATTCATGGATGACTTCTCCGTTTATGGATCCTCTTTTGATGATTGTTTGAGCAACCTTGGTCGAGTTTCGCAGAGATGCGAAGACACTAGTCTCGTCCTGAATTGGGAGAAGTGTCACTTTATGGTTAATGAAGGCATTGTCTTGGGGCACAAGATTTTCGAGAGAGGTATTGAAGTTGATAAAGCTAAAGTTGATGCTATTGAAAAGATGCCATGTCCCAAGGACATAAAAGGTATAAGGAGTTTTCTTGGTCATGCCGGTTTTTATAGGAGGTTCATTAAGGACTTCTCTAAAATCTCTAGGCCTCTGACTAATTTATTACAAAAAGATATTCCTTTTGTCTTTGATGATGATTGTGTAGAAGCATTTGAAATACTTAAGAAAGCTTTGATCACTGCACCTATTGTTCAGCCACCTGATTGGAATTTACCCTTTGAAATTATGTGTGATGCTAGTGATTATGCTGTAGGTGCTGTTCTAGGGCAAAGAGTTGATAAGAAATTGAATGTTATCCAGTATGCTAGTAAGACTCTTGATACTACCGAGAAAAATTATGCTACTATTGAAAAAGAATTCTTACCAGTCGTGTTTGCATGTGATAAGTTTATACCTTATATTGTTGATTCCAAAGTTAGTATTCACACTAATCAAGCTGCTATTAAATATCTTATGGAAAAGAAAGATGCTAAGCCTAGACTCATTAGATGGGTTCTCTTGCTCCAAGAATTTGATTTACATATTATTGATAGGAAGGGAGCTGAGAACCCTGTTGTAGACAACTTGTCTAGGTTAGAGAATGTTCTTGATGACCCACTGCCTATTGATGATAGCTTTCCTGATGAACAATTAGTGGTCATTCATGCTTCTCGTAATGCTCCTTGGTATGTTGATTATGCTAATTACATTGTTGCTAAATTTATACCGCCTAGTTTCACATACCAGCAAGAGAAAAAGTTCTTTTTATGATTTTCGACATTACTTCTGGGATGAACCACACCTTTATAAATAAGGAGTAGATGGTGTTATTAGACGTTGTGTGACTAAGCATGAATAGGAACATATCCTACGCAAGTTTCACCTATGGAGGACACCACGCTGGAGATAGAACTGCACACAAGGTACTACAATCTGGTTTCTATTGGCCTACTCTCTTTAAAGATGGTCGTAAGTTTGTCTTATCTTGTGATGAATGTCAAAGAATTGGTAATATTAGTAGACGTCAAGAAATGCCTATGAATTATTCTCTTGTTATTGAACCATTTGATGTTTGGGTTTTTGATTATATGGGACCTTTTCCTACCTCTAATGGTTATACACATATTTTAGTTGCTGTTGATTACGTTACTAAGTGGGTAGAAGCTATTCCAACTAGTAGTGCTGATCATAACACTTCTATTAAAATGCTTAAAGAAGTTATTTTTCCAAGGTTTGGAGTCCCTAGATATCTTATGACTGATGGTGGTTCACATTTTATTCATGGTGCTTTCCGTAAGATGCTTGCTAAGTATGATGTCAATCATAGAATCGCATCTCCTTATCATCCGCAGTCTAGTGGTCAAGTAGAGTTGAGCAATAGAGAACTCAAATTAATTTTGCAAAAGATTGTCAATAGATCTAGAAAGACTTGGTCCAAAAAACTTGATGATGCATTATGGGCCTATAGAACTGCATACAAAAATCCTATGGGTATGTCTCCATATAAGATGGTCTATGGAAAAGCTTGTCATTTACCTCTTGAACTTGAACATAAAGCATATTGGGCTATTAAAGAGCTCAATTATGACTTAAAACTTGCCGGTGAGAAGAGGTTATTTGACATTAGCTCACTTGATGAATGGAGAGCCCAAGCCTATGAGAATGCCAAGTTATTTAAAGAAAAAGTCAAACACTGGCACGACAAAAGGATACAAAAGCGTGAGTTTAACGTAGGAGATTATGTGTTATTATTCAACTCTCGTTTAAGATTTTTTCTAGGAAAACTTCTCTCTAAATGGGAAGGTCCCTACGTTATCGAGGAGGTCTATCGTTCTGGTGCCATAAAAATCAACAACTTCGAAGGCACAAGTCCGAGGGTGGTAAACGGTCAAAGAATTAAACATTATATTTCAGGTAATCCTATCAATGTTGAAACCAATATTATTGAAACCGTAACCGACTCCAAAACAATTTCAATGGCAACTTTTATCAGTTTTGGAATATTTAAGAATTTTAGGAAGAAAGAAGTAGTCCGAAAGGGACATGAGGCCTCCAGGAGGTTGGTGGACGCGCCCTCCCTTACTGGGTGCGCCCTTGTCTCCTGGGCACCTCGTGTGCCTCCCGGACTCCATTTTCTTGCACGTTATGTATTTTGGTCGGTAAAAATTCATTATATAAACTCCTGAAGGTTTTGACTACCGTATCACGCAAATATCCTCTATTTTCGTTTCAAGCTGTTTCTGTCATAGATTTAGAGCAAGATGTCTTCTCAAGAGTCAGTCGGGGAGAGTCGGGTGTCTCACCCGACACTAGGCCCAGAAGCAAACAGCGATGCTTATCACTTTGGGCCATCAACGGAGGATGAGATGGAGGCCGACTTAAAAAGGATAGATGCTATGGAGGAGGATCAAGAAGTTACCTCTCGCTTCCAAGCAGGATTTATGATGGGGGAACTATGGAGCTCAGCCATTCCAACTCGGTCATCCCTTCTAATGTCAAATTTCTTTCTTATGATAATATGAAAAAGAGTGTCACTTGTTCTCCAGAAGCTATGCAACATCCTTGGGTAAAAGGAGCTTTAGCCGTGACAGGCAAGATTTGCAAGGTAATTATGGACCTCAAGCAACAAGTCAATAAGCTCGAGGAGGAGAATCGTATCCTAAGGGGCATCATCACCAAGAAGATCACAACACCAACCCTGAAGAAGGAGACATAATCACATGGGTATGGGCACTCCCCTTGGCAACTACCAAGCTTGGGGGAGGTGCCCCGGTATCGTATCACCATCACACTCCTATCTTTACCGTTTTATTTAGTTCGATCCTTTTAGTAGTATCTTGATCTAGTAGATTGAAGTTTTGATATCAAGTAGTTTTGAGTTTTGCTTTGTGATCTCTTTTGTAATCGAGTCCGTGGGTTGTCTATAATAAAGATTAGTGTTGAGTCAAGGGCTTTGCTATGTTGCTAAGATCTTGAGAAAGTAGAAAGAATAAAAGAGTTTATATTAATCTTATGGTTAGTGATGACTTCACATATAGAAAGTATGAGGCATAAAAGTTGTTGAGAGTTGATAAACATAGTTTTGGTCATCTTTGCAATTAGTAGGAAGTGATAAGGAAAGAGAGGTTCACATATAAATATACTATCTTGGACATCTTTTATGATTGGGAGCACTCATTAAGTATGACATGCTAAAAGAGTTGACGTTGGACAAGGAAGACAATGTAATGGTTTATGTTTTCTCACATCTCAGTTAAAGTATATTGTCATTGACCTTCCAAACATGTTGAGCTTGCCTTTCCCCTTCATGCTAGCCAAATTCCTTGCACCAAGTAGAGATACTACTTGTGCTTATCCGTAAACCCAATTTTGCCATGAGAGTCCACCATACCTACCTATGGATTGAGTAGATCCTTCAAATAAGTTGTCATCGGTGCAGGCAATAAAAATTGCTATCTAAATATGCATGACTTATTAGTGCAGAGAAAATAAGCTTTGTACGATCTTGCTGTAGAAGTAATAAAAGCGACGGACTGCATAATAAAGGTCCACATACAAGGGGCAATATAAAGTGACGTTCTTTTGCATTAAGATTTTGTGCATCCAACACTAAACGCACATGACCACCTCTGCTTCCCTCTGCGAAGGGCCTATCTTTTACTTTATGTTTTTACTTTATGCTTGAGTCAAGGTGATCCTCACCTTTTCCTTTTTCATTTTATCCTTTGGCAAGCTCCTCGTGTGTGAAAGATCATGATATATATATCCAATTGGATGTAATTTAGCATGGGCTATTATTGTTGACATCACCTAAAGGTGAATACGTCGGGAGGCAACACAATAAGCCCCTATCTTTCTTTGTGTCCGGCTGAAACTCCATAACCACAAGTATTGCGTGAGTGTTAGCAATTGTAGAAGACTACAAGATAGCTGAGTATGTGAACTTGCTGAAAAGCTCTATTGATGACTCTTTCTGATGTTATGATAAATTGCAATTGCTTCATTGACTAAGATTATAGTTTGTTAGTTCCCAATGAAGTTTTTGAACCATACTTGACATTGTGAATTGATTGTTACTTGAGCATAAGAAATCATATGATAAAATCTATATATGTTGCTGTTATAAGAATGATCATGATGCCCTCATGTCCGTATTTTATTTTTATCGACACCTGTATCTCTAAACATGTGGACATATTTTTCGCTATTGGCTTCCGCTTGAGGACAAGCGAGTTCTAAGCTTGGGGGAGTTGATACGTCCATTTTGCATCATGCTTTTATATCAATATTTATTGCATTATGGGTTGTTATTACACATTATATCTCAATACTTATGGCTATTCTCTCTTATTTTACAAGGTTCACCATGAAGAGGGGGAATGCCGCTAGCTGGAATTCTGGCTGGAAAAGGAGCAAATATTGGAAACCTATTCTACACTGCTCCAAAAGTCCTAAAACTCCACGAAACCTATTCTTGGAATTTATAAGAATTATTGAGCGGAAGAAATACACCAGGGGGCCCACACCCTGACCAGGAGGGTGGGGGGCGCGCCCACCCCTACTGGGCGCGCCCCTGTCTCCTGGGCCCCCTGGTGGCCCCCCGGTGTCCATCTTCTGCTATATGAAGGCTTTTACCCTGGAAAAATTCATGGGCAAGATTACGGGAGGAAACTCCGCCGCTACGAGGCGGAACCTTGGTGGAACCAATCTAGAGCTCCGGCAGAGCTGTTCTGCCAGGGAAACTTCCCTCCGGGAGGGGGAAATCATCACCAACGTCATCACCAATGATCCTCTCATCGGGAGGGGGTCAATCTCCATCAACATCTTCACCAGCACCATCTCCTCTCAAAACCCTAGTTCATATCTTGTATCCAATCTAGTATGCAAACCACAAATTGGTACCTGTGGGTTGTTAGTAGTGTTGATTACTCCTTGTAGTTGATGCTAATTGGTTTACTCTGTGAAAGATCTTATGTTCAGATCCTTAATGCATATTATTACTCCTTTGATTATGAACATGATATGCTTGTGAGTAGTTAGGTTTGTTCCTGAGGACATGGGTGAAGTGTTACTATTAGTAGTCATGTGAATTTGGTATTCGTTCGATATTTTGATGAGATGTATGTTCACTTTTCCTCTAGTGGTGTTATGTGAATGTCGACTACATGACACTTCACCATTATTTGGGCCTAGAGGAAGGCATTGGGAAGTAATAAGTAGATGATGGGTTGCTAGAGTGACACAAGCTTAAATCCTAGTTTATGAGTTGCTTCGTTAGGGGCTGATTTGGATCCATACGTTTAATGTTGTGGTTAGGTTTACCTTAATACTTCTTTTGTAGTTGCGGACGCTTGCAATAGGGGTTAATCATAAGTGGGATGCTTTTCCAAGTAAGGGCAGCACCCAAGCACCGGTCCACCCACATATCAAATTATCAAAGTACCGAACGCGAATCATATGAATGTGATGAAAACTAGCTTGACGATAATTCCCATGTGTCCTCGGGAGCTCCTTTCTCATTATTAGAAATTGTCCAGGCTTATCCTTTGCTACATAAAGGATTGTGCCACCTTTCTGGACTTTATTTACTTGTTACTCGTTACAATTTATTTTATCACAAAACTATCTATTACCTACAATTTCAGTGCTTGCAGAAAACCTTACTGAAAACCGCTTATCATTTCCTTCTGCTCCTCGTTGGGTTCGACACTCTTACTTATCGAAAGGACTATGATAGATCCCCTACACTCATGGGTCATCACATGCTGATGGGGGGGGGGGGGCAATTCAAGAAGTTTACCACAGAATCTTCTTCATAAGCATTGCCTTTATTCTACATTTTGTTAAGAGTAAATATAGATGTGATAATATAAGGAAAGATGGAGAATATTTAAGATAAGATGAAGAGTGATGCTACATAACCAAGTAGCTTTAAATGTAAGTACATGGATATAGGCAAAAGGTACAACCAAGAGCAATGCAGACCTAAACTTCTTTAGTACCATCGGTGTTATCCAACCTTATGGTAAGAGTAAATATAGATCTGGTGTGTAGAAAATGGAGGGCGAAGAAAAATAAGCTGCAGAGTGATGGTACACGAACAACTAGCTGTAAATATAAGTACACTAATAAAGGACAACAGGTACTTACAAGAACAATACAGAGTTAAACTTTTTCATTGGCATCAGATATATTCTACACTAATGTAACCATTCATACAGATCAGATAATTTGGGGCGAACAATTGACAAGCAAGCTATCATGCATACTGCTGTCACATAATGAACCAGGTATGAATGCAAGTACAATGATACAGGACAACATGTACTAATAAGATCAAAGCAACGGGCAGCATATTTGCGATATCCTGTCGTCCTTTTCAAACTGGAATTCTTCTTCGAGCAGATTTCCTACAAAAGAGATCCGTAAGGCACATGCGGAAAAGTAGAAGTTCAAATTGTCATGTGATATCATAGACAGTACCTCATCCTGGGAACAACACCAGTGCATAACAAGGTTTTTCCATTTAATATCTTCTAAATTTAGCACATGAGACTTCACCGGAAATTCGTTTATAGACTTGCCATCAAAGTGTGATTTTCTCAAGTTAACACCGATACTTCTGCAATGCTTTCTTGAAAAGCGCAAGCAAACTTTGCTTGTCTTGACTATCCAGATTGACCATCGCCTACTTACAACAATGTAATGTAAATCATTGATGTGTTCAATCAACAAAAAATAGGAAAATAATCACCATGTATAATAGCATTTACACGTAAGTGGGACAGGAAGAAGTGAAAATGGTGTTTGTCTTCACTATAATCTTCCCATGATGGAAATATATGCACGTAGTCCCTAACAACATTGAAAGCATTGTCTTTTAAACTAGGAATAACATGAATGGGGTTCCAATCTACAAGAATTTCTCATCTCTGCAGTTGGGATAGGTCTTCGGCTAGTGGACTTGCTGTACTTTTTGTTGGAGTGGGATTTCTCTGTGGTCTGGATGGCGCTATGGCAACTGAAATCGGCATACCTTTTGCCGGAGTTTGGGTCCTGTGTGGTGGGGCTAGTGTTATGGCCAGTGAAGTATGGGTACAGTCTGCTGGTGTCAGTCCTACGTTTTGTGCCACTACTTGTAGAGCCAATATAAGTGGGGTGCTGTCTGATTTCTCCGGCACCACCACGCTTTTCAAGGACTTTGCTGGTGCTCCTTCAGGTTCGGCAATCACCCTCTTCCTTTTTGATGTCTGATGCACAAGAACAACATTTGCGTGGAAAAACATGGTATGATGACAGGTGTAATAAGTATTGATAATGGATGGGCATGGCATCTTAACATATATGATGAGTAAACTAAGCAGATTACGGTGCAACAAAGTAGAAGAAATGCAAGACACCTTATGCAAGATATGCGCAATCAATAAAACCTTACCAAATTAGAACATGCACCTTGATGGGTGAACAGGACAGGCCATCTGCCTTCGACTCCTCGAGGTCAGAATTGTCATTAGGATCATATTCTGAACAAGAATCTGCAGGTGGGGAGCGTATGAGTTTCATTGCATCCAGAATGGCACTCAATGCCTTGGTGCCAATTTTGTAAGTCGTTGCAGTGATCCACAATATTCTTCTGATGCACAGATTCTGATATTCACTATGATTACGTATAATATCTGAGAAGCATGAAAACATAAATAGTAGTGAGATTATCTTTGTAATGCAGGGGATATTCTAATATAGGGGCTCCCTGTAAACTCTTGTGTGATATCACTGGATTCTAATGAGAGAGCCCATATGTGCTGTAATATGGTGTGTGCATTAATATAATCTGGCACAAATGCACACAAAAATAGGCTCCAGAAGTAAGGATAGTTGGCAAATGATAGGTTCATAATATATACTGTATAGAGAGTTTATTGCCAAACCATGATAACAAGAGCACACAACAACTAGGCAGATCGTGGTGTATATAAAAGGGGTACACCATAACCAGCATATATAAATAAGAGAAGTGGAACTAGCTGGAAAATACAGCGTTGTATTGCCACTACTAATTGAAAGCCTATCGATCACGTACATGCCAGCTCTATCAGTTGTTGACTGCAGATGTCCCTGCCCCCCTTCCTGACGAGGAACATACTGTACATACTAAATACAGAATAACAGAAGAGGAACATGTTAAAGAACAGAAGAGGAAGCATATTCTTGAGGTTCCGCTTCTTTGGATACAATGTTGGTTGCCCACTCATGATGAATCACAGCACCCAAAGAAATGCAATTCCATGCTTATCAGAGTAATGGGCCACGGGTAGGCTCACCCGTGTCCCAAGATTTATCAAGACTTTGGGCCAGCTCCGCCTAGCTAGGCCCCAAGCCGAAACTCCGCCCTCTGGAGCCGGCTGGCTCAGTGGCCCACTGCCAGAGGGCGGCTGACCCAAGACTACGGCACTCCGAGCGACCGGCTCCTGGCGGCCGCCTTCTAGAGAAGGCGGCAACTGGCAGGCGGCCACCTCACAACTACGGGCGGCCGAGCTCCCATCAAGAGTACAAGGCAAAGCAAGGCTACAGTGAAGCACTTCGCCTCCCATGCTCGAGACAGGCGTGGCTACAGTGCTCCATACAGATGGAGATCTCCGCATGACGGAGCACTGTGCCATATCTACCCTGATGTCGCTCCGGGCAGGCGGAGTCCTGTTCCCCACGACGACCTATCGGTATGGTCCGCCATAAGCGGGCCCTATCAGGCAGTGACCCCAAGGAAGACGGCGGAGGCTCGACCAGGCAGATTCAAGAGGAGTCGGCCTCCAGCAGGCGGCCGTCCGTTATCCCGAGGCATGCACGCCATTAAGCTGATAAGACCAGGTGTGGCTACAGTGGCCTCCTGCCAGGCGGCGGGACTGTAGCCACGCAAAGGTGACCAAGCTCTCGTCACCAACGACACGGCTACAGTAAGCAGCCACCAACCAGTCGGCGGGGCCCACCAGGCGGCGGGCCCCAGCGGTCGGCGGAGAAGCCGGAGGCTGGAGACACTGACAGCCGGGCCCAGAAGCTGGCCAGATTACCATTGTACCCCTGGGGGGTAGGCCTATATAAACCCCCAGGCCAGCCATTCAAAGGGTTCGACCCCATTAGAACTAGCCACCCCCTAGAGCAGGCAGAGAGCTAAGTCCTGCCTCCTTCTGCCTCTAGCATACAACTCGAGGAGCACCATTATATCACTTGTGCCTCAGTGATCATGCGGAGACCCCGCAGAGCAGGACTAGGGGTGTTATATCCTAGGAAAGCCCCGAACCTGGGTAAAGTATGTCGGCGTTCGTGTCCATGCCTTATCCCGCTTCCAGGCACCGGCGACGTTCTACTCACTCCCACCATGATAAGCCATCCGTTGGCATATGTCGCACCCAACCCCCGACATTTGGCGCCCACCATGGGGCGAGGTGCACCATCTCCCGGAGATCTGCTCTGGACGGGAACCCCGTTCCTTCCTGGCGAGCGAAGCCAGCCCACCACGCCTGACGGCATCAGCTTTGACCCGCTGCATGGCGTGGATATCGCCTGCGCGGCGAGTTGCCTCACTGACCTCGTCGGCGAGATCGACCTCTCCGACAAGCTGGCCTCCGACGCGGGCACGAGCTGCCCCGAGGGCCGCCTCGTCAGCCTCCTCGACCAGCTCCATGTCACTAGGGAGCCCGCTGTGGACCTGGAGTCTGTCAGCTTGACCGATCCGATGATCATTGACTCCGATATGGCGTCGCTCGACGTGTTTCCCACCAACGTGGTGGTCTACGATGAGCCGCCTCCTCGCGAGTACAGCGGCGGGAGCACCGTCACAGAGGTGCTCGTCATCAACAGCGAGGAGCACTCGGACGGGCGTGCTCAAGATCCCCTCGAGGCCACCCTGCGCGACCTCACGACGCCCATTCCCAAGGGCGCGGATGCTGAGGTGCTGGAGGCACGCCGCCTCCAACTTATCGAGAGTGCTGGCCGCCTGGCCAGCATGCTTCGTCTGTCGAACGCCTATCGGCGCGAGATGGACCGGGCCGTAGGCGGCACGCCAGCTCCTGGGGGGCCTAGCCGTCTCGGCACAGTTCGGCAGCATGGCCGACCGTCACCACCATGTTCGGGGTGGAGCGCCCCGTCTACGCCATGCCTATAGAGAACATCCGGGCCGCCCAGGCGGTAACAGATGAGCTGAACAAGTACGACGGCGACGAACTCCGCCACATGACGAGGCGAGTCCAACAGCTCCTGGACGCGGCTGCCACACAGCACGAGGCCGCCTGCGGCGCTGAAGTCCCAGCCGAACGAAACAACGAGCCGCCCCCATGCCGAGATCATGGGGCGACCTCCCAGATGCCGACGGGCGGCGCCCGCGGAGGAAAGGGCAATGAGCCGGCTGCTAGCCGCAGTCGGACACGCATCTCCATCGAGCGGGACGAGGAAGGCCGCCCTCGTGCAGTGGAGCGGCGAGGCGACCTGCCGCCTCCCCCGCCTCGTGGAGCGAGATACCCCACTCCGCCTCCTGTCACGCACCCGACCCTCGGCGACCGCCTTGGCCGCCGAGAGGGAGTCGGAGAGAATGATGCTCGCCACCGGATCGATCGCCTCAACCGATCCCTGGCGCTTGAAGAAGAAGATGCGCTGGGCCCGCCCTGCTTCGGCCCCCGAATACGCAATGAGCCCTTCCCCAAAGGGTTCACCCTCCCACGAGACACGCCCAAATACACCGGCTCTGTGAAGCCGGAGGACTGGCTGGTCGACTACTCCACAGCCGTCAGCATAGCGAACGGCAACAAGCGCGTTGCCGTGAAGTATGTCCCGCTCATGCTTCAAGGCATTGCTCGGACGTGGCTCAACAGCCTGAAGCCCCGCAGCATCAACAGCTGGGTCGATTTCACCGAGGTCTTCATCCGCAACTTCACCAGCACTTACAAGCGGGCCCCCAAGCCCCGACAGCTCTCCTTATGAGTCCAAGGGCCCACGGAGTCAACTCGTGACTACCTCACGCGCTGGACCGAGCAGCGCAATTCCTGTGAAGGCGTGACGAGGTGCAGGCAATTGAGTACTTTACTGCCGGGTGCCGAGAGGGCACCCTCCTCAAACATCGACTCCTCTGCGACGAGCCCGAGACCCTCCATGAGCTGTTGGTCATCACCGACAAGCACGCCACGGACGACTCCTCCATGAAGGCAGAAATCCTAGTTGACGCGTCCGGAAAGGTGGCTCCTCAAGCACCTCGGACTCCGGCTGGTGACACCAGTCGGTGACAGCAACCAGGTGATAACAAGCGGAAGGCCACCCAGCCGGCTTCCACAAGCCGACAGGTGGCGATGATCGAGGATCAGCAGCCAGAGGGGCAGCCAGCCCCCAAGCGGCAGAAGGGCGGCAAGTCCAATTCGTTGCCTGCCTTGTCTTATGAGCAAACCTTAGATGCACCCTGCAAGTTCCGTAGCGGCGCGAAGCCCTCCAACCACACCACTCAGAAGTGTCACTGACTCACCAGAATTGCCAAGGGAGATGGACTCCTGCCTCCTCCGCCTGCCGGACTGCCGCCTCCTCTGCCCCAGCAGCCAGCGGCCTGACCAGTCGGCACCTTACAAGACGAGTACCCAGAGGAACACGGAGCTTATGTTGTGTTCACCAGCGTGGCCGATGACAGACGCAACAGACGGCAACAACTACAAGAAGTGCAAGCAGTGGCCTCCAACACTCCAGAGTTCATGCATTTGTCGGAGAAGCCTATCAGTTGGAGCAGGGCCGACCACCCGGAAGTGATGCCTTCCCCTGGTTCGTACGCCCTGGTCCTAGAAGTGACCCTTGCAACGGAGAGGTGAGCAGCCCGTTTCTCCAGAGTCCTGATAGATCGCAGCAGCAGCATCAACATCTTGTACCGCGATACGATGGAGAAGTTGGGAATCAACCAGAAGCAGCTCGTCCCCAGTCGGACAATATTCCATGGCATAGTCCCTGGCCTTTCCTGCTCACCAATCGGCAAGACCCAGATTGATGTCCTCTTCGGAGACAAGAATCATTTTCGCCGAGAGCCAGTTTGGTTCGAAGTGGTGGACCTTCAGAGCCCCTACCATGCACTGCTAGGCCGGCCTGCTCTAGCCAAATTCATGGCAGTCCCCCACTACGCCTACCTCAGGATGAAGATGCCAAGTACCAAGGGGATCCTGATAGTAGTCGGAGACTACAAGAAGTCGATCGCCTGCGCCGCAGATAGCAGCCGGCTGGCCGAGTCCCTCATGATTGCAGCCGAGAAGCGGCTCCTCGACCGGGTGGTGGCGTTGGCAGGCAAGAAGCTGGAAATGTCTCCCACACCCCAGGAGTCAGAGGCTGAGGGCTTGTTCAAGCCGGCCAGGGAAACAAAGAAAATACCCTTGGACCCAAAGCACCCAGAGAGGCACGCTGTCATAGGCACATGCCTTGACAGCAAATAGGAAGGCGAGCTCATTGATTTCCTCCGTGAGAATCAGGACATATTCGCATGGTCCCCCAAAGACATGCCGGGTGTTCTGACGGATTTTACCGAGCACAAGCTACATGTCCGACCTGACGCCAAGCCAGTCAGGCAGCCCTTGCGCCGCTTGTCAGAAGAAAAGAGAAGAGTTATTGAAGAAGAGATAGCCCGACTCCTAGCAGCCGGATTCATCATGGAAGTATTCTTCCTAGAGTGGCTGGCCAACCCAGTCTTAGTATTGAAGAAGAACAAGTAGTGGCGCATGTGCATTGACTACACCAGCCTCAAAAAAGCCTGCCCCAAAGATCCCTTTGCTCTGCCGAGGATTGATCAAGTGATAGACTCCACAGCCGGATGCGAGCTGTTGAGTTTCTTGGATGCATACTCAGGTTATCACTAGATAAAGCTGAACCCGGCCGACAGGCTGAAGACCGCCTTCATCACGCCATTTGGAGCCTTCTGCTACCAGACCATGACGTTCGGCTTGAGAAATGCCGGCGCCATGTTTCAGCGTTGCATGCAGAAGTGCCTCCTCAAGCAACTCGGCAGAAATGCCCATGTATATGTGGATGATGTGGTGGTGAAGACGGAGAAGCGTGGCTCTCTGCTAGAGGACCTCAAGGAGACCTTTGAAAACCTGCGTTGATTCCAGATTAAGCTCAACCCAGCGAAATGTGTCTTTGGAGTACCAGCTGGCCAGCTTCTTGGATTACTGGTCTCAGAGCGCGGCATAGAGTGCAATCCTGTGAAGATCAAGGCAATTGAGATGATGAAGGTGCCCACCCGACTGCTGGACGTGCAGAAATTCACCGGCTGCCTGGCGTCAGTCAGCCGTTTCATCAGCCGGCTGGGCGAGAAGGCTCTTCCCCTATACCAACTCATGAAGAAGACCACTTTTTTCGAGTGGAACGACAAGGCGGACGAAGCATTTCTCCAACTCAAGAAGATGTTGGCAACCCCGCCTGTCCTGGCAGCTCCGACTGAGAAGGAGCCCATGCTCCTCTACATTGCAGCCACCAGTCGGGTCGTCAGCATAGTCATGGTAGTAGAGCACAAGGAGAAGGACAAAGCATTGCCGGTCTAGAGACCGGTGTATTACTTGAGCGAAGTATTGTCCGCCTCCAAGCAAAACTACCCCCACTACCAGAAGATGTGTTACGGCATGCATTTTGCCGCCAAGAAGCTGAAGCCTTACTTCCAAGAGCACCCCATAACTGTCGTCCGCACAACCCCGCTTGCTGAGATCATGCCTCAGGCCAAGTGGCCAAATGAGCTATTGATCTGGCCCCTTACACCATCTATTACCAGCCTCGCACCGCCATCACATCACAAGTGTTGGCCAACTTCCTCGTCGACTGGGCCGAAACCCAATATTTTCCGCATGCGCCAGACTCCACTCATTGGCGGATGCATTTTGATGGTTAAAAAATGCACACTGGTCTAGGAGCCAGCGTCGTCCTCACCTCTCCCAAAGGCGACAAGCTTAAATACGTACTGCAAGTCCACTTCGCCTCCTCCAACAACGTAGCAGAATATGAGGCACTCATACACGGGCTCCGGCTTGCCAAGAAACTCGGCATTCGCCGGATCCTGTGTTAGGGTGACTCCGACTTGGTGGTCCAGCAGTCTTTAGGCGATTGGGACGCCAAGGATGCAAACATGGTGAGCTACCGCTTCCTGGTGCAGCAACTCAGCGGATACTTTGATGGGTGCGAGTTCCTTCATGTGCTGAGGAATGACAACGAGCAAGCAAATGCCTTGGCACTGATTGGCTCCACCCGACAAGCAATACCAGCCGGCGTCGCCCTACGCCTCCTTCTGAAGCTGTCTGTCAAGCTGTCTCCTGATTCAGACTCCATCTTTGTGCCGCCCCCCCTGAAGTAGTCGGATCCGACTTGGGGACTCCAGAGGCCGGCACAAGGGTTTCAACAGGCGGCCCAGGAACTGCTACAGCCGTGCCCGGCCCGGGGACTTCAGAACCCAGCCCAGGGACTTCGGATCCCGGCCCGGGGACATTGCCAGTCGGCCCGGGGACTTCTTCAGCACAGCAGGCGGAAGCAGCCGCCAACCCGCCGCCTCCTGACCCAACTGCCCTCGTACAAGTTGCAGAGGTTGCAATCGAAGAAATTGCAGTGCCCTCATGGGCTCAACCGATCCTCAAGTTCCTAGTGAATAAGGAGCTGCCAACCGATGAAATCTTAGCCCGACAAGTACAGAGGCGGGCTACAGCTTACACCTTAGTCAACAAAGAGCTGGTACGACGAAGTGTCACAGGAGTTTATCAGCGGTGTGTGGAGTCGGACCAAGGCTAAGCAATACTCAGAGATATCCACCAGGGCGAGTGCGGCCACCACGCGGCTTCAAGATCACTTGTGGCCAAGGCTTTCCGCCACGGGTTCTTCTGGCCAACTGCCCTGGAAGAGGCCAAAGAACTAGTTCAGAAGTGTCAAGGGGGCAAGAGGTTCCACTCCAAGCCACACCTGCCGGCTTCTGCACTCAAAACCATTCCCATAGCCTGGCCCTTTGCTGTGTGGGGATTGGATATGGTGGGACCCTTCAAGACGGCCCGCGGTGGCATGACTCACTTGATGGTTGCGGTGGACAAGTTTACCAAGTGGATAGAGGCAAAACCAATCAAGAAGCTCAATGGGCCGACTGTCGTGACCTTCATCACCGACATCACCACGCGGTACGGCATCCCACACAGCATCATCACTGACAACGGCACCAACTTCGCCAAGGGATCCTTGGCTCATTTCTGTGCAACACAGGGCATCCTCCTGGACCTAGCGTCCGTTGCCCACCCACAGTCAAACGGCCAGGTGGAACGTGCAAACAGCCTCATTTTGTCTGGCCACATGCCCCGACTGGTCGAGCCTCTGGAGCGTTCGGCCGGCTGCTGGCTCGACGAGCTGCCGGCCGTCCTCTGGAGCTTGCACACAACTCCAAACAAATCAATGGACTTCACGCCTTTCTTCCTCGTCTACGGTGCCGAAGTCGTCATCCCGACGGATATCAAATTTGACTCCCAAGAGTCACCATGTACACCGAGATGGACGCCAAAGAAGCACGAGAAGACGGCGTCGACTTGCTGGAGGAAGCCCGGCTGTTGGCACTCAGCTGGTCGGCCATCTACCAGCAGAGTCTATGCCGATACAACCGCAAGGTGAAGCCAAGGTCCTTCCTGGAGGGAGACCTTGTGCTCCGGCTGATCCAGCGAACAGCCGGACAACACAAGCTCTGGGCACCTTGGGAAGGCCCTTTTATCATCAGTAAGGTGTTGGGCAACGATGCCTACTATCTGATCGATGCCCAGAAGCCCAGAGCGCGCACGAGAGATGATTCAGGCAAAGAAACGGAGAGGCCGTGGAACGCAAATCTCCTCCGAAGGTTTTACAGTTGAAAGCAGTATGTATCACGCTACCTTTTGTACTATGTATAAAGACTCCGAGTCCCCCGAGAAGAGCTCGGGGACTGCCCTCTTTTTATCTATATGATAAGTGTCATGCCCATGAGAATGTATAGTCTATTTCTTCCGCCTGGCCCGGGTTCGACCAGTCAGCCTGGAGCCTCGCCGCCTTCTACAATATGCCGCCTCCTACAGCCGGACAAGTAGTGTGCCGACACCAAAAGCTTCCTTTGTCAGAAGCCATAGCTCGTAGAGCGACTGCATGGCGGGCAAAGGTTGCAAAGAGGTGCCCCGCATGAAAAAACGACTAAGGAGGAAAGTGCATATAGTAGAAGGCGGCATCGCACCTAGCCGTCTGGCTGCTTGGAAGCCAGACGACCGGCCTCCACCTTACTACCCAAAGCTCCTAATGGCTAAGTCCTGGCCCCCCTCACAAATGGCTAGAGTGCTCAAACCAGCCACGGTCCACAGAGCATCCATCCGGCTGGTGAAAGCGAAGCCAAAGGGTCAGCAGCAAAGGAAAAAACCAAGGAGAAAAAGGAAAAAAGGTTGGCGGTCGGCACAGCAAACATAAGCAATGGTAAAATATTTTACATGGATAAAGGCCTCTGGCCAGCATTCAAACAGAGTTTGATATACACCCCGAGGGCGGAATTGCGCGAATTTAACAAAATGTTCAGAGCAGCAAACAGAAAAAAGATAAAATCCTAAGGAGCAGAGAAGGCTCCGGCTGGGCGGTGCCGGTTGGCGCAGCAGAGGACTCCGGCTGGGCGGTGCCGGTTGGTGCGGCAGAAGGATCTGGCTGGCAGGTGCCGGATGGCGTGGCAAAGGGCTCCGGCTGAACACTGGAGGCGGCCGCACCACCTGGCGCGGCAGGCGGCTCCATCTAAGCAGAGGGGTCGCCGGCAGCAGGCGGGGCGTTGGAGTGCTGGAGGACGGAGTCGGTGGCATCCGTCGGAGGAACGGGTGGCGGGTCCGCCCCCACTTGAATGCCTCCAGTAGCAGGCGGCGCCTCGGTGCGTGGTTCATTGCTTGAGGCCCGGTCAGGTTGGGGATGACCGTCCGCCCCGACCTCCGGCATGTCGATGTCGCTCTCATCCTCCTCCTCCTCTTCCTCCTCCTCCTCTTACTCCTCCCCGTCCTCCCCTTCGTCGCTGGAGTCGATGACTTCAGCAGAATCCTCACTGTCCTCCGGGTTCAGCCCGAGCCACTCGTGCGGAGCTTCGCCGCCTTCCTCGACCACCTCCGGCACAAAGACATTGGTGTCGGTGAAGTCGGCGATCGCCGCCGCCCTGTTGTCGAGCTCGGCTTCCATCGCCGCCAGCTCCTCCTGCGCCTCCAGCCGGAACGTGGCTAACTGGGCTAGATCCAGCCCAGGGTACCACGCCTTAACGAATTCCAAGGCCCGACGCGCTCCTGCCCGGGCTGCTGAGCCCCTCCAGGCCTCCAAGCGGCCGGCTGCCACCTCCAGCCAGTCGGCAGTCCGACTTGGGGTGCACGGAGCCGGCAGGACCGGCCAAAGGGCGGAGACCGCCTGGGCTCCGACGCGCTGGAGGCGGCGCAACAGGCGGTGGGCAGGCTGAAGCCGGGCCTGAATGCTGAGGACCTGTTCGCCAAGAGTCCGCGGGGCATCTGCGGCGATCTATGCACCTTCCGCTCTTCGCTCCTCACGCTGGGCCTCGATCATCTGGATCGCGGCTACGGAATGGCCCGGGAAGAAGTCTGTATGGGTAGAAAAAAAAGAGGCCAAAGCTGTAAGTAAGGGTTGATAACTCAAAGCAAGAAACTAAGAGAATAGGGCTTACCGTCGACCAAGTCTTCGCCTCCTCGCGAGCCAGCCTGGCCTTGGTCGTCATGGCTTGCGTCACGGGCACCTCGTGAGGTACCCGGCCTTGATCTCTCCGCCTTCTCGCGAGCCTGCCTGACGAGGCCGTGCCCGAGGAAGCCTCCTGTCGTTCGCCCCGCGAGGCTTGGCCCCTCGCGAGGGTCTTGAGCACGTGTTGATGAAGATGGGCCATACTGGGCCACTCCTCGAGCCACGCCGCAGGCCGCAGGCAGGCAAGTCTGGGTACCCCCATTCCCAGAACGCCGACAGTCGCGTAGATGATGCCATTGTGTTCAATAGCATCACAGAAGTGTGTATCAGCTTTGACGATGATCCATTGCGATCTGAGTTGTCTCGAGCTAAAGATGGCACCGACATAAAGATAGGTGAGTCCGCGGTCGAACAAGGCAATTAGCTTATAGTTTGCATAATTCACATGTCGTGTGGGCACTTGGCAGATTACAATCTTCTGCAAAACAAGATCCATCCAACTGACGTGGTAATCTAGATGACTTGGACCGCGATGGTAATATTCTATATAATCCAACGGAGGAAGGATAATCTCATGGGAGGTCTGGAAGTTCACAAGCACCAACTTTTTACCGTTTTCTCTGAAGGCAGTGCTACGTCTTGAGCTTGCGTTGGTTTTCCTCGAAGAGGAGAGGGTGATGCAGCTAAGTGTAGCGTAAGTATTTCCCTCAGTTTTGAGAACCAAGGTATCAATCCAGTAGGAGGCTCCTCAAAAGTTCCACGCACCTACACAAACAAACTGAGAACTCGCAACAAACGCAATAAAGGGGTTGTCAATCCCTTCACGGCCGCTTGCGAAAGTGAGATCTAATAAAGATAGTATGATAAGATAAATATATATTTGGTATTTTGATATAGATGCAAAAAGTATAGATGCAAACAAAGTAGATGGAAAGCAAATATAATAAGAGATAGACCCGGGGGCCATAGGTTTCACTAGAGGCTTCTCTCAAGATAGCATAAGTATTACGGTGGGTGAACAAATTACTGTCGAGCAATTGATAGAAAAGCGCATAGTTATGAGATTATCTAGGCATGATCATGTATATAGGCATCACGTCCATAACAAGTAGACCGACTCCTGCCTCCATCTACTAGTATTACTCCACACATCGACCGCTATCCAACATGCATCTAGAGTATTAAGTTCATAAGAACAGCGCAACACATTAAGCAAGATGACATGATGTAGAGGGATAAACACATGCAATATGATATAAACCCCATCTTGTTATCCTCGATGGCAACAATACAATACGTGTCTTGCAACCCTTTCTGTCACTGGGTAAGAACACCGCAAGATTGAACCCAAAGCTAAGCACTTCTCCCATGGCAAGAAAGATCAATCTAGTAGGCCAAACCAAACTGATAATTCGAAGAGACTTGCAAAGATAACTGAATCATAAATAAAAGAATTCAGAGAAGATTCAAATATTATTCATAGATAAACTTGATCATAAACTCACAATTCATCGGATCTCAACAAACACACCACAAAAAGAGATTACATCGAATAGATCTCCACAAGAGAGGGGGAGAACATTGTATTGAGATCTAAAAAGAGAGAAGAAGCCATCTAGCTAATAACTATGGACCCGTAGGTCTGTGGTAAACTACTCACAACTCATCAGAGGGGCAAGGATGTTGATGTAGAGGCCCTCAGTGGTTGCTTCCCCCTCCGACAGAGTGCCGGCAAGGGCTCCAAGATGGGATCTCACGGATACAGAAGGTTACGGCGGTGGAATTTGTGTTTCGTGGTGCTCCTAGTGTTTTCGGAGTACGTAGGTATATATGGGAGGAAGAAGTACGTCGGTGGCCGCTCGAGGGGCCCATGAGACAGGGGGGCGCGCCCTCCTATCTCGTGGGGTCCTCAGAGCTTTCTTGACTTGCACTCCAGGCTCTCCGGATCAGATTTGTTCCAAAAATAACGCTCCCAAAGGTTTCATTCCGTTTGGACTCTCTTTGATATTCCTTTTCTTCGAAATACTGAAATAGAAAAAACCCAGCAATATGGGCTGGGCCTCCGGTTAGTAGGTTAGTCCCAAAAATGATATAAATGTGTAAAATAAAGCCCATAAACATCCAAAAGAGGTAATATAATAGCATGGAACAATCAAAAATTATAGATACATTGGAGATGTATCAGGCAGCCATCCAGTGGGAGTTCGTGCCGACCCAGTACATACGTGCCTAGAAGTTTCGGGCGATGGTGATCGGATTGATGTCGTGTGAAATGATGTACGGTGACCCACTACATAACTGCAAAGAAGTTTCGGCTAATGGAGATCGGATTGAAGTCGAGGGGCATCGTGTACGCCTCCGTATCATGGTGAGCCAATCTCGCAAGACCAGATAGCTGCAAGCAGGGTGTCTTGAAAAGCTTAGGGCTTGCTTCGACTATGGACGTGTGCATGTCCCTCGAGCATGCAGCCAGCCGCAGGGAGCTCAACATATCCATACACGAACAACAAAGGTCGAGGATGTCACTGGGGAGATTGCTCCAATCGCGGCTCATATGGATGCTGCGCGGTTTGCGTTCGACCATGGTGGAGTTTGGAAGGTGGGGGTTTTTGGGGGCTTGGTTTACGGGGGCGAAGGATGTTGGTGCTGGAGCGGCTAGCGAGGGAATAGTGGTACTAGGGGAGGCGAGTTAGGCGACGGTACACGGGGGCACAGTGAGATGGAGACGGAGACGGAGAAGGAGATGGAGATGGAGTGGTGCTATGGAAGCAGAGAGGGAGATAAGGCGCGGCGCCAATGTGCTGTACAGCGGCGGTGATAGACTGCACAGTGCACAGGGTGAGGCTGACTTTGGTAACCCGAACACGCCGCCTGGACTAGTGTCAGGCGCAGGGTGTTGTCACTTCACTATGAGGACCGGATGAATAGTATTTTGACCATCAAGTGTACCACAGTTGTACTACTACTACTACTACTACTACTAGTAGTAGTAGTAGTAGTAGTAGTAGTAGTAGGAACATGAGTACTCTAGTATTGTATAGCGGAAATAGGTCTCTCGTGCTAGCATGCCTGTTCACTTCATCATTCAGGTATCATCCATATTGCGAGCAGAACTAAATTCTCGTGCATGCCCAATCAACGCCCTTCCGCGATGCATGCAGTGGTCGTTCTGGTGCATCAAGGACGGCATGCAGATCGTTCCACACTTGAGAGGAGGAAAAATGGAAAGGTAGAACATGGCAGCAGAGGAAGAGAACACTGGATAACGAGGCTGGGAGGGGATCGAGCAGGAAGTTAATGCTCCACGCCTAAAGGTTTTGGGAAAACCTGATTTTCATAAGGTGACTTGTACTCACCTAAACGGAGGGAGTATTCCTTAACCATAGAATGTTGTCTCTCCCACTCACGCGCTCAAAAAAAAGCTATGACACATTTTTTATCTGTTTGCATAGGTCCCACCTAGCAGGAAGGATGGGCACGTACATGAATAGGTATGACTCATCAGTCTACCCGCATAGCCTTTTCGTTTAGTCTACCTAGACGTCTAATCAACTGCCTGCACGCCACTTCTCCCATTTACTTCTCCATCGGGAACCGATTCTCCTCGGCTTCTTCACCTCCCCTTCGTCTTCATTTGCATCCAAACCCCACCGCATTCACATTGTTTTAACTTCTTTAAATAATCATCTACTACTTCAGTTAGACTAGCCATCTAATCCTAATTCTCCAAACCATAGCCCTCCATTCCAGTGGTTCCAAATGGCGAAAGAGATCGAGATGCAGGTTTTTAGCATCCAACATGTCCTCGTCGAAGGCTCGATGCACATAGTTGCCACCGTCACCGTCCACCCAAGGGTTGTTCGACAGTGGATCAACAATGTATCCAACTCCCTCGAAAAGGTAGAGACGAGGGTCATCGGTCTCGACGCAGAGTACATGGAGCGTGCCCCTGGGAAGATCCAGCGTGTCGCCGTCCTTCAGTTGTGCCTCGAAGATGATGTTTTGGTGTACCACAACATACACTCACCCTCCATACCAGGTGAGCTTCGTGATTTCTTGTCTCGGGAGGACGTATACTTCTGTGGGGCAGCCATCGAAGGGGACAAACAAAAGATGGAGCCGTACAACCTTGATTTTAAAAGCATCGCTGACCTACAAACCAGAATCAAAATTCCTGTAGAAGATTGTCATAAACAGACACCATCCCTATTCGATGTAGCAAATTTTGTGCTCAGTACAAATCTTCAGAAGGGTGACGAGATGGTGGCATTAAGGTCGTCTGGATGGGAGAATTATCCCTTGACGTACGAGCGGATAAAATATGCTGCCCTCGATGCCCGTGTGAGTTTCGAGATAGCTACAAGGTCCAAAGAGCTTGTTGCGAAGCCGTCTCCCACAGAAAATGAGAACAACAACAAGAAGAAGAATAAGAATAAGAAGAAGAAGAAGAAGAAGAAGAAGAATAAGAAAAGGCCACACCAGCAGGAGGGCATTATGGATGGATGAACTATTTCCTCTCTTGTAAAAAAAATTCCCTCTCGGTGTATATTGATATAGATGGACTATTTCGATGGTGTGCATGTCTTTGGAACAGAGTAGTAGCATGGGTCCGCTTGACTATAAGGAACTATTTATCCGCATATATAGCTTTCTCTGCTACTCCTTCCAGTGATCGGTATGCAGTGCATGTGTCCGTAGACATGACAACTTGTCCATGGAAGTTCAACTACGGCGACCATCACGTTCCATCTTGCGATTCCCACGACGACTCTCCAACCCACGACACCACACCCCCCGACGTGCGCCTCACCCCTCTCGGCTGCACTGCCCCTCTGCCTTTGTGTGCATGACATGTGGGCCACCTATAATGCGGCGATCATCAAGTTTCTACCACAGCCACACGCGATTCCCACGATGCCGCTCAAACCCATGACACCACACGTCCCCCGACCTGCGGCTCACCCCTCTTGGCCCCACTGCCCCTCTGCCTTTGGGAGCATTACATGTGGACCAGTCACCTATCGGGTCCACATGTTATTGACTCAAAGGTAGGTGTAGTAAGGCGGTGAAGCTCAGTCCCGACGGCCCTGAGAGGGAAATGTAACTCCTGCGCCAGGGCTTGTGGTGCTCCCGCAGCATGAACTCGTGCCAAACTCGAGATTTGTTTCTTTACTATACATGCACACAACAATTTAATGGACACTGTAATCTCAACATGTGATGGCTAGCTCTAAATTTGAATTTGAAACTTATAAAACGAAAAGATTCAAAACAAATAAACTAGGAGAGAGGGAGTATATCATAGGATGTGTCCCATACAAAATAAGTCCCCTGGTTTGTCACCGCGAAGATGCGGTTATAAAGGAGCACAACATCTTCCTACTCGTACGGCAACAAATCGGCCGTAGACAGCATGGTCCGCCTTTGACCGCCATGTGCAAGGTTCGTGCTATCTTATTCAATCTCACCGTGGTTCCATCGTACCAATTCATGCGGTGGCCCGTTGCATGGCTGATCCCAATGTTGGACAAAGGTTCTACGGGAACGGTGTCACCGTTGTAAATGTTGTTCAAATTGATGTTGGTACCCTCCCATACGTATGCAAGCCAATCTCCACTCGCACCGAGCCTAACCTGTGAAATAGTGGGCAGGGGGAGAACTAGGAAATGGACACGGAAGTAGTCTTTAGAATGCATTTACTACATGATCAAACTCATCTTACCTTCTCATCGGAGGAAATCCGAGTGCCCCTCAACGTCGGCATCTCAAGGGGCATCAACTTGCAACTACGGCCATGCCGCGCTGGAGAGACCCCCAAGGAAACATCCTCGTGCGTTCCATGGAACATCAAGATGCATTTGTATGAGTAGTTTATCTTGTGAGAGAAAAGGATGAACGAGGGAAGGCCTCTAGAGATAGAGATGGACACTACTACTACCAATGTGCTGGCCTTTGCGTTGCAATGGATCCAAAGTAGTAGAATAATACTTGTTCACGTGCTTGAAATATAAACACTCTAGTTTTGATATACATGTGTCAGCAGACATGACAGCTTGTCCATGGAAGTTGAACCACAGCGACCATCACGTTTCTTGTTTCTACCACTGCCACACCCACACGCGATTCCCACGACGCCGCTCCAACCCACGGCACGACGTCCCCCGACGTCGACATCGATCCCCCCGACGTGCCCCTCACCCCTCTCGTCCCCACCGCTCCTCTGCCTTTGTGTGCATGACATGCGGGCCAGCTGAACTGCGGCGACCATCAACTTTCTACCACAGACACACCCGAATGGAAGCATTTTGCCTGCTCCGCTGCTGTGCTCCGATCCGTACTCTCGCACCATCGAATTTTCATCCAGCGGCTATGACACATTTTGTCCCGGGCATCAATCCTCAGCTGGAGTACAGGTAGTACCCGCCGATGTGGCCATCTACGCCTTGTAACGCCCCGACGCCTAGCTGTGGCACCCTCTCCATAGCCACGCCACCACTGGTTGGTTCATCTCGAACGAGTGAGTCACGAACCACGCCACCACCATGAGAATGACATGTGGGCTAGCCGCATTTAAGGTCCGTATGTCATTGACTCATAGGCCGGGCACTAAGCCACTGAAGTTCGGTCCCGTGGGCCCCGAGAGAGAAATGTAACTCCTGCGGCAGGCCTTGTGGTGCTCCCGCAGTACGAGCTCGTGCCAAAACTGGAATTTGTTTCTTACTACTACCAACTAGTACTAGTAAGGTACACGTGCATTGCACACATGAGATTCTAGTGGTTTGTGCATTATTCTTCTACATGTGGAGTTTTCTGGATTCGAACATGTGGCAAAATCTGGTGGAATGTAAGGTTAGGCAAGTTTGATTAACTTAGGTGAGTGTTTGGTTCAAGCCACACCTTAGGCAAGCCACACTAAGGCCCCACATGACATACACACAAAAAATGTGGCAAGATTCCCTTAGGCTTGCTAACTTGTGGCTCTCATTTTGAAGAACTAATATAACTTTGCCTAAGCTAAGTTCTGGCAAAGTTAGTCATGAATTAAGTTCAACCATGGAGTCTTCTAGATTATACATGTGGCAGAATCTGGTGGATGATATCCAACGGCCAGTAGTGCTCGGATTTGCCATCTTTTTACCATCGGATTGGCTTCATCCAACGACCAACTTTCAAAGTTTTTCACACACTATATAGGGGGTATAGATATAGATGTGCCGGTCCGTTGCAATGGATCCAAAGTATATCTATTCAGTGGAGTGCACTCTAAACACATTATCTATTTATTTTTCTCTAACCTTCCATAGCCATGCAACCAAGCCACATAAGCTTCATGGATGCCCCCACATCATATTATTTATACTATGTTGATTGAAAAAATGATAAATCACCCAAAACAAGATCTTCCCGTTTTTTGTTCCTACGATGTTGTGCCGTGCACGTACCTACTAGTTGTATAGTGGTAGTACTAGTAATACAGTATTAGGAGTACAAACTTGGTACTAGTAGGAGTAGTACTAGTACGGAATGCTCCTAGTCTATCAACAAGCCCCATCTGACACCAAATTTCTTGGCTTCCGTGCTACAGCTAGATCTTCCCCTCGTTTCTGTTTTCCAACCCGACGGCGGGCGGGGTGCCAATTTGCTCAACGGCGGTCCCACATGAAAGTGAAAATGCTAGGCAACACGCCTTCCCTAAGCTATGTGTCGTGCCGGACGGGCCGTTGAGTACTCTCGATTCCCAAGCATTTGGGGGTGCGACGCGAACGCGGCAGGCCTTTTCCTTTTACTAGCAATGTGCCCGTGCGTTGCGACGGATCCAAAGTAGTACAATAGTAGTATTTGTTCACAAACTTGAAAGAAATCACTATTGTTTTGATATACTCCTAATATATTACTCCCTCCGTACCTAAATATTTGTCTTTTTTGAGATTTCAGATGGACTATCACATACGGATTATATAGACATATTCTAGAGTTTCAAGCAAGATGCCCGCGCGTTGCACGAAGTTGATGGAAAAGGTAAGCACAACTTATAAATTGACGAATGGAGTACTAGTTACAGTGATGCATATAATTAAGCAAAGGGATCGCACATGTCGGTATTGACTGGAACGAGAATGCAACAACACAATAAGAATTAAGGCCACGATGATGCGATCGCAGTGGTGGTTACAGAAGGCAAGAAGAAAGATGGATTCATGAATGTATGACCTCCTCCTCCTCAACTTAGTGCGCCGGGCCACCGACCGGAGGCTAAGGAGCGGCGGCTTTTGTGGCGAGGTCGAGGTGCTTCTCAGCAAAGGCATCCAAGGTTTCCAGCCGGTTGAGGAAGGCCAACATCATAGCGTCCTCACTGGCCTTGTAGATACCACGATTTGCTCGTACATGTGGATGTGTAGGTCGACGAATTCTTGTAGGGCGAGGCGCCTCGCGGCGAGCGCGACCTCCAGGTGGACATTCTTCGTGGCATCGGCGGGCACTCGCAGGGCCACCAATGCTTGAAAGAGGTTCCGGTCATGGAGGCCAATTAGGGTGGAAGGCAATGAGGAGCCCGGGTGTCGGTGTCAAAACCGGTGGATCTCGGGTAGGGGGTCCCGAACTGTGCGTCTAGGCGGATGGTAACAAGAGACAAGGGACATGATGTTTTTACCCAGGTTCGGGCCCTCTCGGTGGAGGTAAAACCCTACTCCTACTTGATTGATATTGATGATATGGGTAGTACAAGAGTAGATCTACCACGAGATCAAAGAGGCTAAAC
This sequence comes from Triticum aestivum, assembly GCF_018294505.1. Classification (NCBI taxonomy): domain Eukaryota; kingdom Viridiplantae; phylum Streptophyta; class Magnoliopsida; order Poales; family Poaceae; genus Triticum; species Triticum aestivum. The sequence goes on along the minus strand of NC_057801.1, from coordinate 204,382,305 downwards.
CCTAGAAGCTGGCCTATGGTATGATTGTTGTTCGTCCTACAGACTAAAACCCTCTGGTTTATATAGACACCGGAGAGGGCTAGGGTTACACAGAGTTGGTTACAATGGTAGGAGATCTACATATCCGTATCGCCAAGCTTGCCTTCCACGCCAAGGAAAGTCCCATCCGGACACATGATGAAGTCTTCAATCTTGTATCTTCATAGTCCAGGAGTCCGGCCAAAGGTGATAGTTCGGCTATCAGGACACCCCCTAATCCGGGACTACCTAAGTAGCCCCCGAACCAGGCTTCAATGATGACGAGTCCGGCGCGTTGATTATCTTCGGCATTACAAGGCGGGTTCTTCTCCAAATTCCATATACTTGTCGAATAGTGTCCGGCTTCTTATAAATGCTGCGCTCCTTGGCTTCCACGCCCAATAATGGCCATCTTCCACGTGTCGAACGAATGCGAAAAGCCAGGGTATCTTTACATTTACCCCCCTATCTGCGCAAATGAGCCGCCTATAAAAGAGACGGGGATCTAGATCCGAATCACACCATCCTCCCTCCGCGAGCATTCATCGGAGCGCCTCTGACAAAAATCCATTCCATCATGGACAGTTGACGCGGATCCTCCTCTCGCGCTCCCAGCCCTCAGCCTGGAGATTGGGAGAGATGCTCAGTCCCGCACAATGAGTTAGTGACGCTCCAAGCCAAGGGATTTCTCCCCCAGCCTTTATGGTTCCGGTTCGAGCCGGACTCGCCACCTATAAGGGCGGAAAGCAAGCGGAGAGCATCCCCGATCCTTCCAAAGGAGAGCGGGTATGCTTTATCTCTTATCTGATAAGAGGACTCGGATTTCCAATACATCCGTTTCTCCCAGGCTCCTGGAGTTCTACGGCCTCCAGTTGCACAACCTTACGCCTGCCTCCATTCTGCATATTTCGGGCTTCGTGGCCCTTTGCGAGCTGTTTTTGGGCATTGAGGCTCATTTCGTGCCGTGGAAGAGATTGTTTTGCCATGTGCCCCGTTCTCATGAGGGGTCAATATATCAAGTGGGCGGAGCCGAACTATGGCGCATCGCCTGGACCAGATATCTATCCGGAACCCCGAAGAAGGCGCCCGAAGACTGGCCCTCGGAATGGTTTTACATGGAGGACGTCCCGCTGCCAGATCCTGTTCGGATCGGCCTCCCGAAGTTCAGTAATGCTCCTTTGAAGAAACGCCTAAGCTGGCGCCCAGGGGGCCCCCAGAGGGAAAGTGACAGGGATGTCCTCTACTTGATGAGCTGAATAAGGTTACTAGCTCATTCCGGACTGACCATGATCGGAGTCATGGCCACATGCATTATGCGGGGGGTGCAGCCGCTCCAGTATAGGGGCCACCCCATGTGGGATTTCAACGGGGAGGATGATGCCACCCGTCATGGCCGTAAGGGGCCGGGATCGGTCGCCGATCTGGTGAAGATCTTGTCCGGCCTGTACAAAGGGGAAAAGGAGGATTTTCTCCGTGTTAGTCCACTGAGCAGATTTTCTATGAACAATCCTTGAAGCTGGGTAAGCGGACACTTCTTTTTGCCTATCCGATCCCCATTCCCATGGTTAAGTATCTCATTTTGTGATTTCGACGCAGGAACTGTGCCGGGCTGTGGAGGATATACACAGCCCGCCTCCACAACCCGAGGATCCGGAACGGTCCCTCGATCCGGCCTCCAAAGAGGATCCGGACATAAAGGTGGAGCTGATCGATGGGGTGTCCCACCAACTTAGCATTGACAATGCTTTGGTCGCCATTACAGCCGACTACCCCGGAATATTTCCAGCTTCCCAGGTAACTGTGACCGAAGTCCTGATACCATGACCCATCCGTGCTTATTTTTGATCACCGCATACTAATGGTGTTCCGCAGGAGGTGCCTTTGAGGCGGGAAGCCGAGCCCGCGGTGGCTGGCCAACAAGGGGTAGCTCGGCCCAGCAGGCAGAAAAGAAGTGCGGTGCAGATCAAGACGTCACCGCAACGGTATGGCGTGCCACCGTGTTTCAGGGAAAGATTCCTAGAAGGCATACTAACGCTCGTGATCTTTTCAGGAAAAAGAGCGCTCGCCGGACTGTGTCCGGAGAGGTTGCCAATCGAGCCTCCGCCAGCCAGGCTTCAAAGCCAGGTCCGGAAGGGGAGGCGAACACAAGGCGCACGTCGGATGCTCCTCCAACAGAGGATGCCGACAGATTGTCCGCCACCAAATCTGAGGTGGAGAGTGCCATGAATCACAGGCGCCGCCGGACAATTCTTCGTGACGCATGTTTCTCCCAAGAGGCATTGAATGCCTTTAATTCGGGAGATGCTCACCTCCGTGCCGCTCAAGATGGTCTAGCCAGAGCCACGGAGCAGTATTTGAAAGACATACGGGTGAGGGATTTTGACAGTTATATATGCCAGCAGCCCCCGAGACTTAAAATAGTTAGAATAACTGATTTAAGGATCATTTGTTATGCAGGATCTTACAGAAAAGAATACCCAGCTGTCCCAGGAGCTTCAAGAGTGCAAGGCCCAACTTGAGGCCGCACTAGCCGCGATAGGGGAAGCCACAGAGACCCCCTCTGGTAATATACGCTTTAAAAGAGAAGTAGTTTGCGAAGTGCGGCGTGTGTATGAGTTTGACAATAACATTGCAGATGGCGCCGGGGTAGATCCGGACAAGCAACAGCTCCTGTGCCGATTAAAAGCCGGCGAGAATGTGCTTACAAGGGTGCGGCAAGAGAAAAATAACCTCCAAGATGCCAACACCCAGCTGGGCGAGGAACTAAAAGATGTTCGTGCCCAGCTGTCTGACTCCGTTAAGGAGAATTGGCGGCTTTGTCGCGGCATTTATAGTAAGTGCTTGAGCGAACTTATGAAAAGAAGAGTTCGGCGAGGAAGTCGATTAACAAAAATATGTCTGTAGGTATGCTCACAGGTCGTCCTGCAGAGGAAATGCCCGGTTTAATGGGTGACCTACTTCCCGAGCTGCTGCAACTACACGAACGAGTTCGGCAGGTGATGAGAGGCGTCGCCCAGGCCTTGTGGCCATCCATCTCCCTACACGAAGGCCTTGGAGAGCTTGCCGAGAAGCTTGAGGGAGCACTGTCGGCGTTCTGGGAACGGGGGTCCCCAGACTTGCCTGCCTGCAGCCTACGTCGTGGCTCAAAGGGGCCCCAGCGCGGCCCATCTTCATCAACACAAGCTCAAGACCCTCGCGAGGGGCCAAGCCTCGTGGGGCGGACGACAAGGAGCTTCCTCAGGCATGGCCTCATCAGGCTGGCTCACGAGGAGGCGGAGAGTTCAAGGTGGGGTACCTCGCGAGGTGCCCATGACGCAAGCCATGACGACTAAGGGCGCCAGTCGGGTGCCAGCCCGCGTAGTGTCCTCCTTCCTCTTTGGTGCAAAGGGAGCAAGTGCAAGCGAGAGCATCAAGCAAAGGCATCCATTTTGGTGCAACAAGACCAAGACCAGCCCAACGACAGGGAGGAAGTCATTGTGGAGCCCAAGCAGGCGTCACCACCAGAGCCTTTGACAGGCGAAGACCAACTTTAGTCAGGATAAGTGTACCCGCTGTTCCGCTTCAAAATGGCCAATTGTTGGCGCCCTTCCCGCTCAATATTTGGGAAGAGGCCCAAGGCCTTTGCCTATAAATAGGACTAGCCACCCCCAGGGTAGAGGCATCTGGATCCTCACCAAGAAACCAGTAGATAGAGCAATTGAACTCCTCCTAGCAGTTCATCACACCAGCCAAGAACAGACCCTCGCGAGGCTGTTCTTCCTTGTATTGTTCATCATCAGCCCAAGAGGCAATCCACCACACCACACACTGGAGTAGGGTATTACACCACAATGGTGGCCTGAACCAGTATAAACCTTCTGTCTCTTGTGTTGTTCTGTTCGTAGTTTAGATTCTAGCGATTCGGCGAGGAGCAGGTAGGTAGAGGGCGAAATCTCCGCGCGTACCCCGGTGTTCGAACCTCAAGGGTCTGCCGGAACCCGAGATCCAACATTTGGCGCGCCAGGTAGGGGTGCGCCGGAATTTGCCTTCCGTTGTCTTGTTCTTCTCCGACCATCGCATCCATGTGCTCGCGCCGAGCGCCGAGCCGCCCTCGCTTCCCGTGTCGCCCAGACGGCTCCCGTCGGCGGGCGCCCTCATCGTTCCCCGTCACCTGCCGTCAACGCCGCCAGCGGCCCGGCGGGGAACAAGCAACAAGCATCGTCCCAGCATCCATCCATGAGGCGAGACGGCCGCACTGCTACACCCTCGCTCACCCCCGCTGGTTCTTCGTCCCGCGCGGCCAGCGCGGCCATGGAGGCTCGAGCCGCGCTCATCGCGGCAAACGAGCTCCTGCGCTACCGCCCAATCGACAACGTCTATGAAGAGTGGCTCGACCGAGTCACCGAGCTCGTCCGCGCCACTGGGAGCGCCCCCGCGCTGTCCTTCTCGCTGGACCGCGCCCCGCCTTGCGCGGGCAATGAAGCTCCTGGGGCGCCTCAGCTGCCTCCCCCTCAAGAAGGCGGCCTGGCCCCAAGGCACGCGGCCCCTGGGCGGAACCCAATCCGTCAGGCGCCAGCGCGGCAAGAGCAGAGCTGCCAAGAAGTCCCTCGCCCTCGAGAAGCTGCCCGAGCGCTCCCTGCTCCAGCACGTCAAAACCCGACGCTGCTCCCAGCTGCAACACATGGGGACCCGCAGGACCAAGCTCTTCGTCGCCCAAGGCCTCCTGTGGCCACGGCGGGCTGCCACGCCTTCACCCCCGAGCTACGCAGCGTCGCGTGTCCCGACAAGTTCAAGCCAGACCTGCCTCCTCGCTACGACGGCACGGCTGACCCTGCAGAGTTCCTCCAGCTCTATGAGCTGGGCATCGAGGCTGCCAACGGAGACGAAAAGGTCATGGCAAACTGGTTTCCCATGGCGCTCAAGGACGGGGCCCGCACCTGGCTCCTGAATCTGGCTCTAGGCACGATCTCCTCCTGGGACGAGATGCGCACCCGCTTCATCGCCAACTTCCAGGGTACTCGCGACCGGCCACCCGCCATGAGTGACATGCGCCGTGTCAAGCAGCAACCAGGGGAAACCCTGCAGAAGTACATCAAGCGCTTCAACAACGCGCGCCTCAAGATCCCCAAGGTAACGGAGGAGGCCATCATCTCAGCCTTCTCCGACGGCGTGCACGACGTCAAGATGAAGGAGGAGTTGGCGCTGCATGAAGACCTGTGCACCTCCTTGGAGCTGTTCAACTTGGCGACCAAGTGCGCCAGGGCTGAGGAAGGACGGCTCTCCCTCCTCGAGCAGCCTGCCGCAGACCCATAAGAGAAGAAGCCCAAGGCCAAGGACGTGAAGCGCAAGGGGGCTGCTGTGCTCGCGGCAGAGCCAGACACCAAGCGGGGCAGAGATCAGCCTGAATCCTCCAAGGGCAGTCGGTACTGCGTGTACCACGACCTCCACACCCACAACACCAATGAATGGCAAGAGCTCCGGGCCGTGCGTGAAGGAAGGGTCGGTAGACGTCCCGACCGCAGCGACCGGGGCTACGGCTGAGGAGGAGGAAGGAACGCAGGACGTTGGGAAGACCGCGGCCCACGCCAAGGGTGGCGCAACCAACCTCGCGAGGATCGCTTGCAGGACCCGCCTCGCGAGCGAGGCTGGAGGGATCAGCCTCGCGAGGATCGCCAGCAAGGGAACGCAGGCCTCCCTCCGCTGCCGCCGCAACCAAGGAGAAATGAAGACCGTCATCAGGACGAGGGGGCTGGGGGCTTCTAGGAACCACGTGCAATCGCCTGCATCCTGGGTGGAGCTCAAGTCCCAGCCTCTCAGCGCATCTTCTAGTAGTTCGCCCGCGAAGTAATTGCAGTCCTCCCCAAGCTCGAGGCCACGCGCCCTCTCAGGTGGTCAGCATGCGCCATCACGTTCAGCTCAGCGGATCAGCTCAAGTGCGCGGCCACAGCCGGAGTCCTCCCGATGCTTTGTTCCCCATTCATCAGCAACGTGCTAGTCACCAGGACCCTCATCGACGGCGGGGCAGGGCTCAACGTCCTATCCGTTGAAACGTTCAACAATCTCCAAGTGCCCTGCAATCAGCTTCAGCCAACCTAGCCTTTCTCCGGAGTCACCGACGGCTCCACAGTCCCGATTGGGCAAGTCCGCCTTCCTGTCACCTTCGGGGCACGCGACAACTACCGCACTGAGCTCATCGACTTCGACGTCGCCCACATTCGCCTGCCGTACAACGCCATCCTCGGGTACCCAGCGCTGGCCAAGTTCATGGCCGTAACCCACCACGGCTACAACGTCCTCAAGATGCCAGGAAGTGGCGGGATCATCACGGCGCCCTGCGAGGAGAGGAACGCAGTGTGCTACCTGGAGCGAGCCTTTCAGGCCGCATCACTGGAAAACCTGGATCGCGGAAGCAGGAGGCTTCCCGAGGCTGCCCCCAAGAAGAAGAAGACATCATCCGGCCCGGCCCCTCAGGAGGCAGGCCCCTCAGGGCCCGCGCCTGCTCAGGGGGAGCCTCCCTCCATCACATAGGGAAGCGCGCCCGGCGCCCTCCTCAGGGAGGGCTCAGGGGCTCTCCCCTGGAGGGCCGCCGACCTCGCCAAGGTCACGAGGGAGGCGCTTGGGCACCACGTGGAGGCGTGTTTTGAAGCACGTTTCTGTCAAGAAGGAGCAAGGCAAGGAGGGCCAAACCCTCAGGAGTTCGTCAGCAAGGCCATTCAGGAGCTACAGGAGTCAAGAGTCATGAGAGGCAGCCACCGCTTACCTGTTGTGGCCCCCCATCCAGGCGAGGATGGTGGGCTGTGCGTCTGCATCGACATACCAGGGCTCAACCGAGCCGCGTCTCAGGAGCACCTCTGGCCCTCGCAAGTGGAACGCTGCGAGGGTCCGCCCCACAGCTATGTTTGCATGCCTTATGGCTTGCCGAACGCGGCTGCCGCGTACCAGTGCCTCATGAGGGCCATCCTGGAGGCTCAAGAGGTCAGGCGTTCCGCAGCCCTAGTGGAGATGGAGATGGTCCGCGAGGAGCCGCCAGCGCCTTTGGAGCCTCCCGAGGCCCCTCGGCCTGGCGGCTCGTGAGGATCGGCTCCCGCAGCCCACCGAGTCTTCTACACCAACACCCCTTCCTCCCCAAAATCATCAGGTGACATCTTTCAAGTTTCATTTCCAGCTGGGAGCGCCCTCAGGGCCGCATTATTCCCAGGCCGTGTGGGTCCGTCCCTGTGGCGTGTATCCCTTTTATTTCATATTCTTAGCTTACCTTATTGGGGGCGCCCCTCGGGCTACATCATCCCCAAGTCGCTCGGGTCTGACCTAGCAGCATGTACCCTTCTTGCGTTTATCTTAGGGACATGATTTCGACCTATCATGCTTGTTATTTGGTGCCCGTCCGTGGCACCTTTTCTTCCTAGATGTCCGAAGCTTGCGCATTAAAGGGGGGGTGCCTGAGCATCGCGACTCAGGGCTCCTACCAACTCTCCAGCCCTCACCCTCTGGTCTTGTCCATGGCATCGCGACCTGGCATGCCAGCAACGGCTGAGACCAGCTCGAGAGCCGGGACCCGAGGACATAGAGCACCGACATCTAGCCAAATTTGCAGGAACATACTCCAAGATAAGGACCAGTGCCGGGCGCAACCCGCCCTGGGGTTGGGCCCCGTGAGTCCCGCGCTGGCTCACGGGTGCCCCAATACACCTCGCCAGGCCTTTCGTGCCTCGTTGCCTCTCCAAAGCAACTAACGGCTAACTGTCGATTGCCATGGTGAACTCTCATTCCTTTTGTGATGAGCCTGCAGGGTCCCTCCAAGGATCATCGTCAGGAGAGGCCCTCACGGTGTCTTCTTCACTCTCGTCCGTGCAAACCACTTGCACGTTAAAGGGGGGGGTACCTGAGCATCGCGACTCTGGGCTCCTACTAGCTCTCCAGCCCTCACCCTCTAGCCTTGTCCACAGCAACGTGACCTGGCATACTAGCGACGGCTGAGACACGCTCGAGGGCCGGGACCCGAGGACGTAGAGCAGAAAGGGGAGCGAAGGCGAGAGGGGAGGAGCGCGCGAGGACCTCGCCAAGCAACACCTCGCCGGCCAAGGCACGGACCTAGCGCCGCACCAGGAAGCGTTTCCTGACCCTCGAGATAAGTCACTCTCCAGAAACAATAGTTATCGCAGCACCATCCCCGCACCTAATGCAATCCCGTGTTAGCAACGTCGCTCTCCTTTCTCACCTAATGATGGCTGCTTGAGCGCTAAGGGGGACCTCCTGAGCATCGCGAATCAGGGGCTCTTACCGGACCTCGGGCCGCTCACCTCCTAGCCTTGACCACGGCATCGCGACCTGGCATACCAGCGACGGCTGAAGCCGCCTTGGGACTGGGACCTATCAGCGCAGAGCATCAAGCCCTCACGAGGTCTGAAAGGAAGGAACTAAGATAAGACGGAATAAGCATCTCGCACTGCTTCACAATGAGGATCATATTGACAAACGGAGCTACAAACATCTTACAAGCCCCCGCGGGGTATATTCTTGGCTCCTCGCAGTAACAAAAGACGCGAATCCGAAGGAGTCCTAACTACAGGGACCATCGCGGCGGACGCCATCATCAACAGTGGGCCATCCGGCACCGGCGCAAACCCCATCCAGATCAGGGGCGGCGACGGCCTGACAAGCCCGCCCTGCTCCGGGAGCGGCGCAGGCTCGAGGGCTCGTAGGTGTCGTCGCTCGTCTCCGGAGTCGCGAGGAGCTCGACGAAGTCGCTGGATCCTCCGGCGCTCCCGTCGCCTGAGGAGCTGCCAAGGGAGTGGTTGGCCGGTCTCTGTCTCACCGCCGCAGGGTCCCGACCACCTCTTCCGAGGCAGCACAACAGCCATGACCCTCCTCATCGAAGACCTTGAAGGAAATCACCGAAGCACCGTCGTACTCCAGATGGATCACGAGGGAGCCCCTTGCTCTGCAGACCCGGGGGACCTCGCCCCAGCCTCGCATGAAGACCTCGCCTGGGGAAACGATCGCGACCTCTGCCCCGGTCGCGAGGGTGCTGCAATCGGCGTGCTGCAGCCAAAGCCCCAGGGGTTCCCCCTGCGAGATGACGGAGGCGAAGAAAAGGGGGAAGGCGAATCCAAGACTTAGGAAGCGTGGCGGCGTGAAGCACGAACTCTCGAGAGGAGCCTTCAGCATGGACTCCAGGGGGAAAGACACACACCTTCGTGACCCGCCGGCGCCAACGACGGCGCCGCCCGTGGCGTTCGGCGTCGACTCCTTCAGAACCCCCGATATGGGAGTACAAGGGAAGTGGGAACCCTGGGGGTGGCCGCTCACACCAGGGCCTCGACACTTCCTGGCGGGTGCCCTCACCCCAATGGCAGAGGGCAAGCCATTTCTTCGGTGGAAGCGGGCCAGGATCCTCTTGGGGAGCCTTTCCCTTCTCTGCCGTGGAAAACCGGCGGATCGAAGCCATTGCAGCAAGACGGAGCAAGGCCCAGGAAGAAGGAGAAGCGAGGAGAGATAGACTTGAAGGGCGTGCACCTTTCCGTACTTATAGCCGGCGAAAGCCAACCGTCGACCTCCATGATCGTAGGTAATCATAACCCACTTTGCATGCAGGGACTTGTTGAATCCGTGTGGTTACCAAGGCGTCGTGGGGAAGCGGAGGTGCCCACGTCCAATCGACCGCCACGCGGCGCCCAAGTCCGCTGGCTGTTAGGGCCCGCGACACTTCGCACTTGCCCTTTCGCCTCTCCGCTCGGCCAAGTCCGGGTGCGCCGTCGGCCCGGGGGCTACTGTCGGCGTTCTGGGAACGGGGGTCCCCAGACTTGCCTGCCTGCGGCCTGTGGCGTGGCTCAAAGGGGGCCCAGCGTGGCCCATCTTCATCAACACAAGCTCAAGACCCTCGCGAGGGGCCAAGCCTCGCGGGGCGGACGACAAGGAGCTTCCTCAGGCACGGCCTCATCAGGCTGGCTCACGAGGAGGCGGAGAGTTCAAGGCGGGGTACCTCGCGAGGTACCCATGACGCAAGCCATGACGACCAAGGGCGCCAGACGGGTGCCAGCCCGCGCAGTGTCCTCCTTCCCTCTTTGGTGCAAAGGGAGCAAGCGCAGGCGAGAGCATCGAACAAAGGCATCCATTTCGGTGCAACAAGACCAAGACCAGCCCAACGGCAGGGAGGAAGTCATTGTGGAGCCCAAGCAGGCGTCACCACCAGAGCCTTTGACAGGCAAAGACCAACTTTAGTCAAGATAAGTGTACCCGCTGTTCCCCTTCAAAATGGCCAATTGTTGGCGCCCTTCTCGCTCAATATTTGGGAAGAGGCCCAGGGCCTTTGCCTATAAATAGGACTAGCCACCCCCAGGGTAGAGGCATCTGGATCCTCACCAAGAAACCAGTAGATAGAGCGATTGAACTCCTCCTAGCAGTTCATCACACCAGCCAAGAACAGACCCTCGCGAGGCTGTTCTTCCTTGTATAGTTCATTATCAGCCCAAGAGGCAATCCACCACACCACACACTGGAGTAGGGTATTACACCACAATGGTGGCCTGAACCAGTATAAACCTTGTGTCTCTTGTGTTGTTCTGTTTGTAGTTTAGATTCTAACGATTCGGCGAGGAGCAGGTAGGTAGAGAGCGAAATCTCCGCGCGCACCCCAGTGTTCGAACCTCAAGGGTCTGCCGGAACCCGAAATCCGACAAGCACGGCGGCGCTTCCGGCTATGGAAGATATCGGCCTGCCGTCAAGGCGCCAGGGAGGCCTGGGCCATGGTGAAGACGTGGTACACGAAGGCTGACCCAAACCACATGGCCGAGGTCGGACCTGTGGGGCCTGATGAGAAGGAGATCCCTGTGAGCTTAGTGTACGGCCAAGTAGAGTTGGCCGCAAAGTATTCCCAACGGGACTGTAAACTAGACAGCCTATTAGATGTTATTGAACAGGAATACAATTAGTCAATTTAACTATGTAATTTAAAATGACATGTAAAATGCCTTCTAGCCGGATTGTAGATCGTTTGTCGTAGCGGACCTTTTCGCTTCAACCTCGGGACCCCACAGTCCGGAGTGTGTCCGAATACCCTCGCAGTTATGTAAGAATCGGGGCATGCGTGGAGACCAGGTGTAGGGGTCATGAGTGCTTTATCAGACAAGTGCCCAACTAGTTATGCTAGATTACATGGTTAGTAAGAAACATCTTCCACGGAGAATAGTTCCGTTAGGGGTTCCTTTCCCTGGGAGGCATGCCCTAAAGTGCATGTCCGGACTGCGAAAAAAGCAGAAAAACATCTGGGGGCAGATGAATAAGTAAGAGTTCGTCTTTTAGTTCACAGACCGAATATTCCCTTAAGAAAGCTAGCTTTCGGCTTCACCCAGTCTGAGGTACACGTCCGGCTGACCCGGAGGTAACAATCACAGAGGTGCTCCCTTTACCACCTAGCCGAACAATCGGGAATGTAGGGGTAAGCACAGGAGCCAGGCAACCCATCTTGGCCAAAACTTAAGTCATATCGATGCATATAATGGTGAATAAAAGGTACATGCGGAAGTGTGACACATGTGTTGGGCATAAAGTCAGTATAAATAAGCTTCTGTTAAAGAAGCCCCCAGGTATACTGAGCGCGGATAACACGTCAAGTGTGTGCGCACAGTGCGCAAACGGGCCTTCAACAGCTTCAGAAAAAAGGAGGGAGAACGAGAGAAATAAAAGACAGTTAAAGTATAAAATATAGACGGAGGAAGGAGACGAACTCAGAGTCCAGCGCTAGGTGTAGAATCTTCGGAGACGGGCTGCGTTCCATGGGTTTGGCTCAAGTCGGCTATCCGATGCGTTCCGCAGACGGTACGCTCCGCCGGTCAGGACTTGGGCGATGATGAAGGGACCCTCCCATTTGGGCTTGAGTTTGTCCTTTTTCTTGTCCGTAGGTGTAGAACTAATTCGCCAACATTGTAAGCTTTGGCACTTACTTCTCTGCTTTGGTATCTTCAAGCCTGTTGTTGATAGAATGCGGAACGAGCTTTTGCTACGTCGTGCTCCTCCTCCAAGGCGTCCAAACCGTCCTGCCGATCCAGCTCGGCTTCTCTTTCTTCGTACATGCGCACGCGAGGTGAGTCATGAATTATGTCGCAGGGAAAAACTGCCTCTGCACCGTATACCATAAAAAATGGTGTGAATCCGGTAGTGCGATTCGGCGTGGTCCGCAGCCCCCAGAGTACGGAGTCAAGTGTAGGGGAACGTTGTAGAAAATTAAATTTTTTCCTATAGTTTCACCAAGATCCATCTATGAGTTCATCGAAGCAATGAGTCATGGGAGAGAGATTGCATCTACATACCACTTGTAGATCGCGTGCGGAAGCGTTCAAGAGAACGGTGATGATGGAGTCGTACTCAACGTCATTCTAATCACCGATGACCAAGTGCCGAACGGACAGCACCTCCGCGTTCAACACACGTACGGAGCGGATGACGTCTCCTCCTTCTTGATCCAGCAAGGGGGAAGGAGAGGTTGATGATGATTCAGCAGCACGACGGCGTGGTGGTGGATGCAGCAGAACTCCGGCAGGGCTTCGCCAAGCTGCTGCGGGAGGAGGACGAGGTGTAGCAGGGGGAGGGAGGTGCCAAGACACAGGGTGCAGCTGCCCTCCCCCTTGCCCTCCTTTATATAGGCCCCCAGGGGGGGCGCCGGCCCTAGGAGATGCAATCTCCCAAGGGGGGCGGCGGCCAGGGGGGTGGAGTGCCCCCCAAGGCAAGTGGGGCGCCCCCTACCCTAGGGTTTCAACCCTAGGCGCAGGGGGGGGGCCAAGGGGGGCGCACCAGCCCACTATGGGCTGGTTCCCCTCCCCACTTCAGCCCATGGGGCCCTCCGGGATGGGTGGCCCCACCCGGTGGACCCCCGGGACCCTTCCGGTGGTCCCGGTACAATACCGGGTGACCCCGAAACTTTCCTGATGGCTGAAACAACACCTCCTATATATAATTCTTTATCTCCGGACCATTCCGGAACTCCTCGTGACGTCCGGGATCTCATCCGGGACTCCGAAAAACATTTGGTATGCTGCATACTCATATTCATACAACCCTAGCGTCACCGAACCTTAAGTGTGTAGACCCTACGGGTTCGGGAGACATGCAGACATGACCGAGACGGCTCTCCGGTCAATAACCAACAGCGGGATCTGGATACCCATGTTGGCTCCCACATACTCCTCGATGATCTCATCGGATGAACCATGATGTCGAGGATTCAAGAAACCCCATGTACTATTCCCTTTGTCAGACGGTATGTTACTTCCCCGAGACTCGATCGTCGGTATCCCAATACCTCGTTCAGTCTCGTTACCGGCAAGTCACTTTACTCGTACCGTAATGCATGATCCCGTGACCAAACACTTGGTCACTTTGAGCTCATTATGATGATGCATTACCGAGTGGGCCCAGAGATACCTCTCCGTCATACGGAGTGACAAATCCCAGTCTCGATCCGTGTCAACCCAACAGACACTTTCAGAGATGCCTGTAGTGCACCTTTATAGTCACCCAGTTACGTTGTGACGTTTGGTACACCCAAAGCACTCCTACGGTATCCGGGAGTTACACGATCTCATGGTCTAAGGAAAAGATACTTGACATTGGAAAAGCTCTAGCAAACGAACTACACGATCTTGTGCTATGCTTAGGATTGGGTCTTGTCCATCACATCATTCTCCTAATGATGTGATCCCGTTATCAACGACATCTAATGTCCATAGCCAAGAAACCATGACTATCTGTTGATCAACGAGCTAGTCAACTAGAGGCTTACTAGGGACAAATTATGGTCTATGTATTCACACGTGTATTACGATTTCCGGATGATACAGTTATAGCATGAATAAAGACAATTATCATGAACAAGGAAATATAATAATAATCCTTTTATTATTGCCTCTAGGGCATATTTCCAACAGTCTCCCACTTGCACTAGAGTCAATAATCTAGTTACATTATGATGAATCAAACACCCATAGAGTTCTGGTGTTGATCATGTTTTGCTCGCGAAAGAGGTTTAGTCAACGGATCTGCGACATTCAGATCCGTTTGCACTTTGCAAATTTCTATGTCTCCATCTTGAACATTTTCACGAATGGAGTTGAAGCGACGCTTGATGTGCCTGGTCTTCTTGTGAAACCTGGGCTCCTTGGTAAGGGCAATAGCTCCAGTGTTGTCACAGAAGAGTTTGATCGGCCCCGACGCATTGGGTATGACTCCTAGGTCGGTGATGAACTCCTTCACCCAAATTGCTTCATGCGCTGCCTCCGAGGCTGCCATGTACCCCGCTTCACATGTAGATCCCGCCACGACGCTCTGCTTGCAGCTGCACCAGCTCACTGCTCCACCATTCAACATATACGCGTATCCGGTTTGTGACTTAGAGTCATCCCTTTACGACGAGCTCTTCGTCACCTCCATAAACGAGAAACATGTCCTTTGTCCTTTTTAGGTACTTCAGGATATTCTTGACCGCTGTCCAGTGTTCCTTGCCGGGATTACTTTGGTACCTTCCTACCAAACTTATGGCAAGGTTTACATCAGGTATGGTACACAGCATGGCATACATAATAGATCCTATGGCTGAAGCATAGGGGATGACACTCATTGTCACATCCCTAGCTTCTGGTAATGCTCTAGGTTAGCCTCATGTTTAAATTCTGAAATTTGAACTGAGGGAATTTTGGAAGCCTCAAAAACTTAAATAAAAGAGGGGCAAAGAACCCTGGAAAATGCATTCAATGTTTTCAAAATGGCCTTAAATAATGTTGGTTATATTTTGGCAAGGGTTTTGCACCAAACCAAAAATAATGAACATTTTTGAGGAATATTTTGAGCACTGAATTTAAATCATTACTTTATTTGCATTTGGAACTATATTCCTAACTTATATAGAATATATTTCCAAATACCCTGAAACATTTTTATGTGCTTTTGGAAAAGTCCATTAAGCAGCATAAATATTTTCAGAGGAGTTTTTGGCATTGTTTGAATTATTTTAAATTCAAAACAGTGGCAAAATAAATTAAATAAAATAAAACAGAACTGAAATATAAAAAAGAGAGAAACCTACCTGGCCCAGCTCCTCCAGCCACTTACCTGGCGCCACCACCGGCCCAGCGCGGCCCAGCCCACCTCCTCCCCCTTGTCCTCTTCCTCCTCTGCCAGGAGGACGAACAGAGGCGAGGCGTGGCGCGCGCCGACGCTGCCTCGGCCCCCTCCTGCTTCCCCTGGCCACCTCCTGCTTCCCCTGGCCGCGTGGATGAATGCCCCGGTGTCGTCCCGATCCGCCCGACCTCTCTCACTTTTCCCCTGCTCCCTCTCTCGCCGTTTCCCACCTCACCGAACACGCTCGCCGCCGCCGACGAGCTCCCTCGTGGCCACCGGCCACCCCTAGCCTCGCCGATGCGCTCAAAGGCTCCGCCTCGACCCCCTCCTTCCTCCCCACCGATCCACGGCCCTCCGGAAGCCCTGCATCGCCGCCCACGTCGCCGTTCCCCTCCTCGGCCACCGGAGATCGTCGCCGTCGATTCGCTGCACTCCGGCCGCCCCCGAGCCCACTAACCCTCCCTACAGCTCCGCGGTGAGCCTCCGTGCAGAACCCCTCTCTCTCCCCTCGCGTTTGCGAGCTCTAGGCCATAGCTCCGCCGCGGCCGAACTCCGGCTGCCGCTGACCTCGTCACCGCCGTCACTACAGCCGCTTGAGCTCGTCTCGGAGCGTGTCACCGCACTCAGGAAGCCACCAGGAGCCTAACGCATATCCTAACTCGCCCTCCCGTGCACCACAGCGCCAACCCCGCACTCACCGAACTCCGGCGCCGCCGCGAGCTCCGTTCCGGCGAGCCCCGGCGTTCCCGTAGCCTCCCACCTACCCCATAAGATGCGGGAGAGCCCGGGCTACGCCCCGGTGCCCTCAGCCGCCGCCTCCGTCGCCTTTAACGCAAGTCCGGCGTGCCCCCGCCGTGCTCTGTGGTCGTCGCCGGCTAATCTCCGGCCAGCTGACGTGGCTGGCTTAATTAGCCACTAACCACCTCATCGTGTCACAGACAGCCGGGCCCCACCGCCTAACTAACCGGCTAACTAAAATAGATTAGGTTTAATCTAATTGCAGTGGCCCCATGCGTCAGCTTTGACCGCGCTGACGTGGCCTTTGACCCGGCCCCACCTGTCATTGACACTAACTAGCCCTGTGCCACTGACGTGTGGCCCCCACACGTCAGGTTTGACCTGGACCCGCCCTGTTGACCTGATGACGTCAGGATAAGGTCATGCTGACGCAATAATTCCTTTCTGGAATTAAAATAAATTAGGAAATAATTTATAAATTTCAGAAAATGCCCTAAACTTCAATAAATCATAGAAAATTAACCGTAACTCCAAATTAAATAATTTATATATGAAAAATTATCAGAAAAATTCAAGGAATCCATCTGTACCATTTTCATGCATGTTAGAACAACTTATAGCTGCTGTTTAGCACAAATCAATTAAATGGCATTTGAATAATCACATATGGAGTTTGAATTTGAATCTTGTATTCAAACCAACTTCATTTAATCTGTTGCTAGTTGCATTAGCCCAAAACACATTCATTTTGCCATGTCATGATCATGCATCATATTGTGCATTGCATTGATTGTGTTCCCTTCTTGTTGCCGGTATTTGTCCCCTCTCGATAGACGTGATACCGATGATGTGATCGTTGACACTGATGAAGACTCAATGTTATCTTCAGAAGTGCCAGGCAAGCAAAACCCCCTTGTTCATTCCGATAAAATCCCACTCTCTCGCTCCTGCTCTCTTTTACTGCATTAGGACAACAACGATTCATCTGTTACTTGCTGCGGTAGCTGAACCCCTTTATCCTCTGCATGACCTGTCATTCCACAGTAAATAGATGAAACCCACTAGCATGAGTAGGAGTTGTTTGAGCCTTGTTGTGCCTACTCATTCATGTTTGTTTGTCATGCCTGCTACTGCTTAGAGTTGAGTCAGGTCTGATTCATCGGGGATGAATCAGAGGCGTGTGAACATGTCCTACTGTGTGTGAGCTAAGTGTGTGAACACGATTTGGTAAAGGTAGCGGTGAGAGGCCATGTAGGAGTACATGGTGGGTTGTCTCATTGCAGCCGTCCTCAGGAACTGAGTTCTGTGTTTGTGATCCATGATTCAGCTACTACCACGCATTGGGCCCGAAACCAATGGACCCTCTCGGCTTCTTGATCACCCTTGTCCTCTGTCCAGGAGTTGCAAGTAGTTTCTGGTGTTTGTAGTATGCTGGAGGCCGTGCGCAGCGCTGACCGTAGGGGTGGGCTGTGATGCGGTAGGCACGTGGCACGGTGTATCCGGGCGCCCGTTTGGTGTCTCGGGAACCCTGTTCACATCGTTTGGGGCTGTGAGCGAAACTCCGGCCGGATCTCCTCATGGATGGAACCCGAATAGGCGATAAACCTGGACTAGAGACTTGAGTGTTTGGGCAGGCCGTGGCCGACACCCACGTTGGGCTTCCGCTTGAAGGTTGCCGAGTACATGTCGTGTAAACGGCGGTAAGTGGTGAGAGCGTGTGTGAAGAAGTACACCCCTGCAGGGTTAATATGATCTATTCGAATAGCCGTGTCCGCGGAAAAGGACTTCTGGGTTGCTTATATCAGTTCATAGACAAGTGAAAGTGGATACTCTAAAATACGCAAGATAAGCGTGAGTGCTATGGATGGCGTTCTCGTAGGGAGACGGGAGCGGATCCATAGTGGTGTATTGATATGGTGAATATGTGGACTCGTGTGCGCCACCTCAAAAGTGTTACTTGCAGTCGTAGTTTAGGATAGCCACCGAGTCAAAGCTGGCTTGCTGCAGTTAAACCCCACCACCCCTTTGTTGATAATGATGCATATGTAGATAGTTCTGATGTAAGTCTTGCTGGGTACATTTGTACTCACGTTTGCCTATTTTATGTTTTTGCAGAGAGACTTCGGTCTCACTAGTAGTTCCACGTGGACTTCGACGTTTAGCTTGTTACCTCAGCTACGATCTTGTGCCCTCGGCAGGATCTGGTAGATAGTCAGGCTTCTCAGCCTTTTTCATTTATAGATGTCTGTACTCAGACATGATAGCTTCCGCTTGTGCTTTGACTTGTATGCTCTGATTGTTGGGTCATGAGACCCATGTTTGTAATATCTCGCTCCTCGGAGCCTATTGATTAAAATACTTGAGTTATAGAGTCATGTTGTGATGCCATGTTGTATTTGCACATATCGAGCATATTGTGTGTATGTTATTGAAATGCTTGGTATGTGTGGGATCTGACCATCTAGTTGTTTATCCTTAGTAGCCTCTCTTACCGGGAAATGTCTCCTAGTGTTTCCACCGAGCCATGGTAGCTTGCTACTGCTCCGGAACACTTAGGCTGGCCGGCATGTGTCCTTCTTCGTTCCTGTGTCTGTCCCTTCGGGGAAATGTCACGCGATGAATACCGGAGTCCTGTTAGCCCGCTACAGCCCGGTTCACCGGAGTCCTGCTAGCCCAGTGCTACAGCCTGGATTCACTCGCTGATGACCGACACGTTCGATGCTGGGTCATGGATGCCTGTCCCTGTAAGTCTGTGCCACTTTGGGTTTACGACTAGCCATGTCAGCCCGGGCTCCTTATCATATGGATGCTAGCGACACTATCATATACGTGTGCCAAAAGGCGCAAACGGTCTCGGGCAAAGGTAAGGCGACACCCGTGGGAATACCGTGCGTGAGGCCGCAAAGTGATATGAGGTGTTACATGCTAGATCGATGTGGCATTGAGTCGGGGTCCCGACAGCGTTGGTATCAGAGCTTGACTGCCTGTAGGATTACCAAGCCAAACTGGTCGAAGTTGAGTCTAGAAATTCTTTAGTTATATAAGGGAATTGATTGTGGGATGGAACATAAGGCTCTTTTTACTCCTTATACCCCATGGCCTTCTGATCTGAGTCATCATCTTCTCTTCTACGGGGATTAAGAACTAGGCTATCTCTTCTTTCTATTAGGATCACGTGTTACTAATCAGTGGACTTATAAGATTGTTGGATTTAAGTCTCAGTTCAGTTCCTACTACTTCCGTATGTTAATTGTTGATCTTGAAACCTTGATATTGTGCTTCTGAGTGGTTATGCCACCATTTTAGTGAATGTCTCAAATCTTTTCTGAGCATTTACAGCCGTTATGCTGTCCGAGTCATCCCAGGTTTCTAAAGAGTCTGATGCATTAGCAAAATCCTTTCCCTCTGGTCTCGATGTTCCTTTATGCCAGCTCAATCACACTAATTGTTGAGTTGAGGTATTCTATTGCCTTGACATTTATGTTGGAGTTATTATTATGACCCTAGGTGTTTTAGGGAGTCACCTAGTAATTTAGCCATGATTTGTGTTCCCAGTGTGTTGATTCTGGCCATCATTCTCGAAAGCATCCCGTGATGCTACTTAGTAATAGGTATTCTGTTCCTGGGTTCTTGAACCCGAGATTCACTCTACCTACTTCATGTTGATAGTAATTGCTAGCGCCTTTAGGATATTAGTAACCTTTACGATAGTCCTTGAAGTCCGTGGTATCTTCTTCTTCCAAATACCATGAACTACTTATGGCAGATGTTTATTGGATCAAAAGATCACAATTAGAGTACTCTTGAGGAGTTCTCCATTCATAAATCGTGACTCTGCCAGTTCTACCTTTCTGCATGGGTTATCCGGAAGAAATATGTTGAACTTGGTTTGACATACTAATCTATGCATCCACAACTCAGAAAATTATATGTTCCTTTGAGTTGTTCTCCTTAGTTGCATTCTGACCCTCGTCTATCAATTGATAGTCAAGAGTATGCGTGCGTTCGTTTATCGATGCCTGTTACTCTTGTGGTCCATCAAGCCATTCTGTCCTGAATGACTTGGAGAAACAAACTCTAGTACCTCATCCATATCTAGGATTGGGTCAAAGTAGTTGTATTCCGCAGATCAAATGCCAATCCAGCTTTTGGTTCTGTTCTACCTTGGAGTATTACCCCGTTTATGTCAGAATTGTCATGAGAACTGCACCAACTCTCATGAATTTTGACGTAGTGATACTTCTCACCATCATTAGTCATTCCTCGGCCCTCGTGTTGATGCAACCGGAATACCGACAAATGAATTGTGATGTGTGAAATCAATACTCCCAGCAACTTCGTTGCTTGGTAGTTAAAGGATAATAGTTTCATTCTTAGCGTGTTGGTTTTTGAATCATCATTCTAAGGTTGATCATGCTACCTAGTACTTGTTCTCGGTGCACTCCTCGATCGATGAGTTAGGATTATTTCAAATCTTCGCTCTATTGATCATATCGTCTTGCCTCAAAAAGCAAGATTGTTCTCGAGCTTAGTAACATACCGGTGGTTCGTGATTTTCCGAAGATCTTCTCGGAAGTATTACCAGGTTGTCACCTGACCGCTATGTTGAGTTCGTGATCAAGTTGGTTTATTCCTGTAAACCACCCCTTCTCCAAGAATCCGTGTTGGATACCCTGAGCTAGTTGGATAAGCTAAACAACAACTTGGAGAGTTGGAAGATAAAAGCTTGTCCGACTTAGTTCATGTTAAGGGATATCTTTTTGTGTGTGTGTGTGTGTTGAAGAAAGATGATATCTTCATCAATTGGTCCTTGTGAACAATTGTTGGATCTATTATCTTACCCAAACCTTTGATTGAGTATGGGCTATCATCCAATCAGACCAGAACCAACGATATTCGTAATGTTGTCTTACTCGTGGTTGATCCCTCGAGCATACACCATTATATCTTTTGGGTCTGACCAATGCTATCACTTGTTCACTTAACTATGGAATTCCTTTTAAAAGGAAACCCAGATGAATTGTTGTTGTGCCCATTGACAACATCCTTGTCTTCTTCATAATTTTGTTGAACATTAAGCTAGTGTTGGAAACTTTTGAAAGCATTTGTTCATGCTAGCTCATGAAGCATATGTTTGGATGAAGGTAGTGACTTCCTTTAATGCATGTGCATCTGATGCAAGTTGCCGCCGTGGATTCGAGAAAGTCAATGTTGCTCTCTTTGGAATCATTCCAAATCAGTCATGCACACATGCGAAGAATTCTGTGGTTTGAAGACTTGCAACCTTCAATCTATATGTATCCCTAGCACACCAAGCCACTGATTGATTTGTTCAAGGAGAAGGAGTTCCTTCATAAGAGCTAATCCGGACTTATGTAAGAACTTCGATATCCTCGTTGATGGTTCCCCCTCCTGAACTCGGTAGTGTTTTATTATAAAACTACTTTGTGGTCATGCTTGTCTTGGACAACGTGTTCACATGTTTGTAGCAGAACCAGCTCATGTTTTGGAGCTTGCTATCGTAGTTCATTTCCCGAGAATCTCGCAACGTCATCTCGTCGATTTGTGTTGCAAACTTTCATTTTTCTTCCTAGACTCGATGAGCCTGGAATATCCTGACACCAACCAGATCTGAATCTCAGGCAGATATGATGGTTGGAACATTTCCCAAGAACTATAATATTGGTCTCTCGATAACCGGTAAGGTGGATGTCGTGGCCAACACACCCAGCCGGAAGACCTCCTGTTGTAGTATCTTGATTTGAGGAAGTTGGCCACCTCCCCATAGGGATTTCGTAGGATTTACTCCCTAGTTGCCCCTATGGATTTCTGTGTTCCGAAGTCCGACCTTTTTACTTGATGTTCTAGATATCAAACCATATCTATGAATGGGATACACTAGCACATCAAGGAGAACATTAGAAGCGGAGTGCTAAATGTCTCTCGGTCGATCATCCAGATTTTGTTCCTTGGCTTCGCTAAGGTGTAATCTGAGAAGGTGTTATCTTCCTTTGCATCTGCATCATCCATCATCATTCATCGTGGTAGCAAGTTGTGTTGCCAGGATCCTTGACACGGATGTTGGTAAAACCTTGATGAATATGAAAATGCTCAAGTTCTTGAGAGCACGCACAAGCGCTACGTGTTACCATCGGCTCTAACTGGGATTCCTCTCAGTTTCCTCGGCAATGCTATGACCTTTTCAACCAGTGAATTAACTCTTTAGTGTTGGGTTCTTCCCCAGTTACCAGAATCATTCCCAGCATTTGCATTTTGTTCCCAGCTTGCACCGTCAATGTGCCATTCTACCACGGGTCTCTTCCATCTCCGGTGATAAGGAAATTCATCCATTACGTTGTCTTCAACAAGGTAATCCACATCATCCAAGTCCGAGTATGCCATTCTACCGACCCCCGCCAATCGATTGCTGTGATTTGCCTTAGACTGATATAGAGAGTCTCAATGGTCTCTATATCAAAGGTAATTCTTTTTGCCACTTAAGATAATAATCTACGAATCACCCTTCTCCAGGATGTTTCGTCGTGGTATCATGGCAATTCAACTCCTCGCTACGTTGACAACCGATCGCCACATTCTTAAGTCTGGAATTGTTGTCTACCTAGTGAACCTCGTCACCTTCTCCACTCCATCCCTGCAAAGGTATGCTTCGTCTCTCAGCTCGAGAGATGTTGCTATGTCATTCCGTGAGTTGTTCGATCTTCGAGAAGATCGACCCTTCTAGAGTCTCCTTTCCCTCCATGTCATGTTGACAGGAGTTCTCAGAGCAAGACGACAAGACAAAGATGGTGAATGAATCAACGTTCAACTGAAGTGCACCCTGGATCGTGAAGATTATACTAGTCTGCGTTACCCTTCACCTTACCCTACGCTTGAATCTCGAGACGAGATTCTTGTTTAATGGGGGTGAGTTGTCACATCACTAGCTTCTGGTAATGCTCTAGGTTAGCCTCATGTGTGCATCATGTTTAAATTCTGAAATTTGAACTGAGGGAATTTTGGAAGCCTCAAAAACTTAAATAAAAGAGGGGCAAAGAACCCTGGAAAATGCATTCAATGTTTTCAAAATGGCCTTAAATAATGTTGGTTATATTTTGGCAAGGGTTTTGCACCAAACCAAAAATAATGAACATTTTTGAGGAATATTTTGAGCAGTGAATTTAAATCATTACTTTATTTGCATTTGGAACTATATTCCTAACTTATATAGAATATATTTCCAAATACCCTGAAACATTTTTATGTGCTTTTGGAAAAGTCCATTAAGCAGCATAAATATTTTCAGAGGAGTTTTTGGCATTGTTTGAATTATTTTAAATTCAAAACAGTGGCAAAATAAATTAAATAAAATAAAACAGAACTGAAATATAAAAAAAGAGAGAAACCTACCTGGCCCAGCTCCTCCAGCCACTTACCTGGCGCCACCACCGGCCCAGCGCGGCCCAGCCCACCTCCTCCCCCTTGTCCTCTTCCTCCTCTGCCAGGAGGACGAACAGAGGCGAGGCGTGGCGCGCGCCGACACTGCCTCGGCCACCTCCTGCTTCCCCTGGCCACCTCCTGCTTCCCCTGGCCGCGTGGATGAATGCCCCGGTGTCGTCCCGATCCGCCCGACCTCTCTCACTTTTCCCCTGCTCCCTCTCTCGCCGTTTCCCACCTCACCGAACACGCTCGCCGCCGCCGACGAGCTCCCTCGTGGCCACCGGCCACCCCTAGCCTCGCCGATGCGCTCAAAGGCTCCGCCTCGACCCCCTCCTTCCTCCCCACCGATCCACGGCCCTCCGGAAGCCCTGCATCGCCGCCCACGTTGCCGTTCCCCTCCTCGGCCACCGGAGATCGTCGCCGTCGATTCGCTGCACTCCGGCTGCCCCCGAGCCCACTAACCCTCCCTACAGCTCCGCGGTGAGCCTCCGTGCAGAACCCCTCTCTCTCCCCTCGCGTTTGCGAGCTCTAGGCCATAGCTCCGCCGCGGCCGAACTCCGGCCGCCGCTGACCTCGTCACCGCCATCACTACAGCCGCTTGAGCTCGTCTCGGAGCGTGTCACCGCACTCAGGAAGCCACCAGGAGCCTAACGCATATCCTAACTCGCCCTCCCGTGCACCACAGTGCCAACCCCGCACTCACCGAACTCCAGCGCCGCCGCGAGCTCCGTTCCGGCGAGCCCCGGCGTTCCCGTAGCCTCCCACCTACCCCATCAGATGCGGGAGAGCCCGGGCTACGCCCCGGTGCCCTCAGCCGCCGCCTCCGTCGCCTTTAACGCAAGTCCGGCGTGCCCCCGCCGTGCTCTATGGTCGTCGCCGGCTAATCTCCGGCCAGCTGACGTGGCTGGCTTAATTAGCCACTAACCACCTCATCGTGTCACAGACAGCCGGGCCCCACCGCCTAACTAACCGGCTAACTAAAATAGATTAGGTTTAATCTAACTGCAGTGGCCCCACGCGTCAGCTTTGACCGCGCTGACGTGGCCTTTGACCCGGCCCCACCTGTCATTGACACTAACTAGCCCTGTGCCACTGACGTGTGGCCCCCACACGTCAGGTTTGACCTGGACCCGCCCTGTTCACCTGATGACGTCAGGATAAGGTCATGCTGACGCAATAATTCCTTTCTGGAATTAAAATAAATTAGGAAATAATTTATAAATTTCAGAAAATGCCCTAAACTTCAATAAATCATAGAAAATTAACCGTAACTCCAAATTAAATAATTTATATATGAAAAATTATCAGAAAAATTCAAGGAATCCATCTGTACCATTTTCATGCATGTTAGAACAACTTATAGCTGCTGTTTAGCACAAATCAATTAAATGGCATTTGAATAATCACATATGGAGTTTGAATTTGAATCTTGTATTCAAACCAACTTCATTTAATCTGTTGCTAGTTGCATTAGCCCAAAACACATTCATTTTGCCATGTCATGATCATGCATCATATTGTGCATTGCATTGATTGTGTTCCCTTCTGTGTTGCCGGTATTTGTCCCCTCTCGATAGACGTGATACCGATGATGTGATCGTTGACACTGATGAAGACTCAATGTTATCTTCAGAAGTGCCAGGCAAGCAAAACCCCCTTGTTCATTCCAATAAAATCCCACTCTCTCGCTCCTGCTCTCTTTTACTGCATTAGGACAACAACGATTCATCTGTTACTTGCTGCGGTAGCTGAACCCCTTTATCCTCTGCATGACCTGTCATTCCACAGTAAATAGATGAAACCCACTAGCATGAGTAGGAGTTGTTTGAGCCCTGTTGTGCCTACTCATTCATGTTTGTTTGTCATGCCTGCTACTGCTTAGAGTTGAGTCAGGTCTGATTCATCGGGGATGAATCAGAGGCGTGTGAACATGTCCTACTGTGTGAGAGCTAAGTGTGTGAACATGATTTGGTAAAGGTAGCGGTGAGAGGCCATGTAGGAGTACATGGTGGGTTGTCTCATTGCAGCCGTCCTCAGGAACTGAGTTCTGTGTTTGTGATCCATGATTCAGCTACTACCACGCATTGGGCCCGAAACCAATGGACCCTCTCGGCTTCTTGATCACCCTTGTCCTCTGTCCAGGAGTTGCAAGTAGTTTCTGGTGTTTGTAGTATGCTGGAGGCCGTGCACAGCGCTGACCGTAGGGGTGGGCTGTGATGCGGTAGGCATGTGGCACGGTGTATCGGGCGCCCGTTTGGTGTCTCGGGAACCCTATTCACATCGTTTGGGGCTGTGAGCGAAACTCCGGCCGGATCTCCTCATGGATGGAACCCGAATAGGCGATAAACCTGGACTAGAGACTTGAGTGTTTGGGCAGGCCGTGGCCGACACCCACGTTGGGCTTCCGCTTGAAGGTTGCCGAGTACATGTCGTGTAAACGGCGGTAAGTGGTGAGAGTGTGTGTGAAGAAGTACACCCCTGCAGGGTTAATATGATCTATTCGAATAGCCGTGTCCGCGGAAAAGGACTTCTGGGTTGCTTATATCAGTTCATAGACAAGTGAAAGTGGATACTCTAAAATACGCAAGATAAGCGTGAGTGCTATGGATGGCGTTCTCGTAGGGAGACGGGAGCGGATCCATAGTGGTGTATTGATATGGTGAATATGTGGACTCGTGTGCGCCACCTCAAAAGTGTTACTTGCAGTCGTAGTTTAGGATAGCCACCGAGTCAAAGCTGGCTTGCTGCAGATAAACCCCACCACCCCTTTGTTGATAATGATGCATATGTAGATAGTTCTGATGTAAGTCTTGCTGGGTACATTTGTACTCACGTTTGCCTATTTTATGTTTTGCAGAGAGACTTCGGTCTCACTAGTATTTCCACGTGGACTTCGACGTTTAGCTTGTTACCTCAGCTACGATCTTGAGCCCTCGGCAGGATCTGGTAGATAGTCAGGCTTCTCAGCCTTTTTCATTTATAGATGTCTGTACTCAGACATGATAGCTTCCGCTTGTGCTTTGACTTGTATGCTCTGATTGTTGGGTCATGAGACCCATGTTTGTAATATCTCGCTCCTCGGAGCCTATTGATTAAAATACTTGAGTCATAGAGTCATGTTGTGATGCCTTGTTGTATTTGCACATATCGAGCATATTGTGTGTATGTTATTGAAATGCTTGGTATGTGTGGGATCTGACCATCTAGTTGTTTATCTTTAGTAGCCTCTCTTACGGGGAAATGTCTCCTAGTGTTTCCACCGAGCCATGGTAGCTTGCTACTGCTCCGGAACACTTAGGCTGGCCGGCATGTGTCCTTCTTCGTTCCTGTGTCTGTCCCTTCGGGGAAATGTCACGCGATGAATACCGGAGT